>NW_026252004.1:0-230082 GCF_025201335.1 Gilbertella persicaria
CCATCGTACAGTGCTCCTAAGCGAGAATGGCGTAATCTCTTGTTGGAAATATCTACCCAATCATCATCTTGATTGCGGGAGACAAGCGATGTATTTCTTTTTGCTGGTTTTGTAGGTGTGCTGACTAAGTTGGCCATGTCGGGCTTCGAGGCGGCATGTTGATGTTTGCAACTCGATTGATTGCAGCAGTTGGCTGACTTTTCAATAGACATAGTTGTATCTGAGTGTCCCAAAGTACTTGAGGTTTCGTTGGGTGTGACTGAAAGAATAGGCATCGTATGCTTAAGATAGCAAAAAAGAAAAAAGAAAATAAGAAACAGAGATACTTGGATCTCATATCAGTGTGGCTTATCTGGATATCAAATCGCTATCTGGTCCAATTAAAAACCTTGCTTATTGTCGGACCAATAAACAATGCTTTACTTGTCTCTACATTTTGAATACAGACGATGTCAGTTTTTTGGACAAATCAGAATCAACTTTTAGATGATCAACCTACCTATTTTGAACGAAACCGAAAAGGAAATTTAGGCATAAAAGCGTTGTTATTTGGATGTGTATCTGTAATTATCTAAATGCCTCTGAGACGAATTGTGTAAGTTTCAGTGATATAAGTTTTCGAGCTGTCGCTGAAAAATAAGCAGACGTCCGCTACCTTTCCAAGTGGATAAAGCAGTTGTCATCACATCTTTCGCAGGAACGACCAACGGTACTTTGATTTCTCTTTCGGTATAAGCTAATGGTCTCCACTTATTTGATCTATTAAAAAGAAAAAACGACCTGATGATTGCTTTTTTGGTTCATTTCTTGTTGTGTTTGGAACATTTTCCACTCTTCTTTTTCTTTTTCTTTTTGCTCGATTATATTCTGAGCTACCATGAATTAGAATGTCCACTAGTCTTCGTTATAGCTGAAAGTAAACAACGGCTTATTTTATCTGAATTGTGCAAGTACATCCTAAATGCATGCTTTTTCTCATTTACTAATCGTTGCTCTATATATCGATGGTTTTGATCAGAAATATTTATCCTTGGAGTTGATGCTCTCTTGATGTTAACTTATTATTCCCATTATAATAAACTGGATGTCAAGAGCATAACTATAACGGACAGACTCAGATCTTTTGTCTCTTGATAGGAGATAGCTATGCCTGTGGATAATGCTTAAATATATTCTCCTGATGTTGTTTATTACGCTATCTTAGAGAGGAGCTACGTACCATTATACGCTCTTTTTTATTTGTCTGTCTGATTTTTTATGATTGAATAAAAAGTAATAATCGATATAGACAAAGAGAATACAGCGAGGCTGTTTAGAATGAGTTTATTATGTGAAAAGTAGAGATTTAACGATCAATATCTTTACATAGATATTCTATTAACAACTATTTATATTTTTTTCATGCCAAAACCCAATGTCATTATTGCTGTAGTTGTTGTATTAAATATATAATGTTATGTGCAAGTTACAAAACTTATTTATGGTAAGTAACCATATCCTTCATTTTTTTATAGAAATGGAAAGAGTCAAGGTTTTATACGCTTTCCTCAAATGTAGTAAGTAGCATCCAGTAGATACATCTGAAATTTCTGAAGAATATTGCTATCAATACATCTACAGAAGAAGTCCAAGATGGCCAAATTGTGCGTCAGATTGACAAGAAAATCAGCAATCGAGAACTAGAAAGAGGTTATTAAGATTAAGATTCCGATACTGACGTATTGGTGGTGGGCCCACTGTCCTAAGTAGCCTCTCTTTGTTGAAGCATTTCAAAAAACATTTAACAGAACGAGAAACAAAGCCATTGAAATCACTTAAATATAAGCTATCACATGCCTCACTAATTCTAGTCATCAACAATTCTTTTTCCAAAAACTTATTTCGTTTGACTTTACTCTTAACAACTGACCAGAACTGCTCAATTGGATTCAGTTCAGGGGAATATGGAGGAAGATATACATACTGATATCCTCGAGAGTGAATATATTCTACTATATTAGTTGAGCTATGGATAGGAGCATTATCCATGACAAGATAGTATCCCTTCATTTCTGGATACTTGTCCATTTCATCAAGAGTAGCCTTTAAAAAGCTTAGATAATGGCCTGTCACTGTTCCTGTGCTATAACCATCAGTCTCACGTCCAACCTTTCTCTTTTTGATACGCTTTGGAACTCGCAAGCTAATATTAATTAAGCCATTTGCAAATATTGCACCTAAAATCGATGTTGCGTTTGCTTTCGTTGTAGGCACTGTAACTATTGCAGGAGTGCCTTTCTTTGACCAAGCCATACCCCGTTTCAAATTAATGTGAAAGGCTGACTCATCAAGAAAGACGCAATTTGTTGTGAAATCCAAGACAGTTTGTTGCCACTTTTGAACCCAAGCGTACCTTTGCTGAATCTTTTCCTCGCTGTTCCTTTCTACAAGTTGAAACTGTGCTTGCTTAATGAATAGATTGCACTGAATTGTCATGAAGTTGTAAACAGTACTACGAGAAACGTTGAGACCTACAAAGCTCTGCAATAAATGTTCTACTACTTCAGTTAAAACAACAGAAGGATTCTCGTCAATGTAATTTAAAAGAAAATGCTCATGCTCTTCTCCTAGGATACGATGATGACCTGATTTTTTCTTTTCGAAAATGCTTTCGGGATCTTCGTGATAGCGTTTGACCCATCGCTGGGCTGCCCGAACATGAATACCTAATTGTCTTGCAGCAGCAGAAGCACTTAAGCACTTGCTAAAAATAAATGAAAAAATCTAGTTTTCTCGTCATCAGAGTAAAATGTGTATCGTCGCTTATTGCATAACTCCATATCAACATCTTAACTATTTCTTTCATCTGTAGCTGGATGCATTTTAGGAATAGGTCTTTCTAGAGGCTTATTCATTAGATATTGACTACGAGAACTTATTGTTTCGATAGAAAATAGCACTTCATCAACAACAAGGTCCATGGGGTTCAACTCCGTTCTCATCAACAACATGTCCTTGTCCATCTTCGTATAAAAATTGCATACTCATTTGAATATCTGTAATTTTAAGTTCAGGGTAATTTCCCGGAAACTGCCCACCGCCATATATCTTTATCAGATTGGAACTGTACCCAGTACTCTCTGTAGGCTGTGTAACTCGACAAGCGAAGACTTTGAACACTTTCTTGTTTCTTGCCCAAACAAGAACTCTGTTTGGTCCATGGTACTCAAATACCATTTCCCCACTTATCTGTTCTCCAATCGTGACATTCTAAATGCATTGCTCTCTATCAAGTCTCCCTTCCATCAAAAATCTAGCCTCTATCGATTTTTCTTGGTAATCGTTTCCACTACACAATTTTACATCTGGAGAGCTTACTGGCAACTCATTCTCTACAACATACCTTTTACTGCCGATACAATCCTCATAACTATCAATCGACAAATCCATATTCTTACGAATGGGATTCCCGATTAATTTTAATTTTATTATATTCTACCTTTCCTCTTTTCATAGCAAAAAACAAATATCAAGTTCCACCTTTAGGAGTATGTGTGACTAAACAAGTTAGCACAAATAAAAAAATATTTTGGCACAGGTTATTTGGCACAAAGAGTGCCAAACTTAAAGAGGTTCTTTCTTGAGACAAGTTCCAAGTTTTGAAGCTGAATACCTGCAAAAGCCTTTCAGATCGCTAAAGCGAATATCGTTGCAAGCATCCGATATTCTACTGGTGTGTGTCTCATTGTCTAAAAGATGCTCTCTTTTCAACTTGCTCTTGACAATTGACCAAAATTGTTCAATTGGATTGAGTTCAGGAGAGTAAGGTGGAAGATAAACACAACCATAGCCACAACTCTCAATATACTTTCGGAAATCATCCGCTGTATGAATTGGATCATTGTCCATTATAATATAATCACCTTTGAATTCTTCGTGCTTATCCAAAATGTCAAGAGTACAGGCAATAAAATTAAAATAATGGCCAGTAACCGTACCAACCGTCTTTTTGGCCTTCGAATTTTTTGCTTTTCTTTTCTTTGAAGGCGCTACTGGTCTTCTCACTTGAATATTAACAACGCCAAAAGGTGAAATAGCACCCAGAATCGTTGTTGTTTTAGCTCTTGTTGGTTGAACAACTTCTGCACGAGTCCCTTTCTTTGACCAGGCCATCGTTCTTTTCAAGTTGATGTGAAATGCTGACTCGTCAACGAAAATACAATTACTTTCGAAGTCCAGATCAGTTTCAATCCATCTCTGGACCCATTCGTAACGCTTGAGAATGCTTGAGGGTGAGTTCCTTTCTTTTGAATGAAAATAAGCTTTCTTAAATGACAAAGCGCACTTCTCAGTCATGAATTTATGGATTGAAGCCTTAGAGACTCTCAAATCTTTCAATTCATTTATCAGACTCTCCATAGCCGGATCTAAGGTTGCTGAAGGGAAATCCATAAACTATTTTTCTAAGAATCGCTGGTGCTCTTCGTTGAAATTGCTTGGCCGACCTGTCTTAGCTTTGATTTTCTCTTTTCCATCACTCTGCTCCTTCTGATCTTTCTCAAACCAGTTGTAAGCAGTACGTCGAGCGATATTAAGCTGCGTGGCTGCTTTACCAGATATCAGGCCTTTTTCATAGACTAAGTAGAAGAACCGCTCCTTGGTATCGCTACTGTGCTTAACATACGATTCTTTGCCAGAAGTTTCTGTTGCCTGGATTTTCTTTTTTTGTTCCTCTCGCTTTACTGCTTCGCGCTCAGGAGGGCTTTAGATCTAAGTATTGATCGAAGTTGGTGACGTTGTCCAAAGGATATTGTTTTTTATCAACTTTTATATCAATAGGCTCGTTTCCAAACTCATCAACAACATCGCCTCTTCCATTTTCATAGTATACTTGAATATTCATTTCAACATTTTAGAAAAATGTGCCAAAACTTGAAGTAGAGACGTGCCAAAATATTTTTTTATTTGTGCTGAACTTAAAAGAAAAAAGTGTGCCAATTTTTATCTCTAAGTGTGCCAATAGTTTTTACTGTTATTGACTGCCAAAATAACGAAAATCAAGTTATGTTTACAAGGACTAAATATTGGGTACATTAACCAATGTACATTTTAACGATTCCTTGCACTTGGCCTTTAATTCATGCAAAGGTGAATTTGGGTCTCTGATATCTGTTGAGTGATGAGAAGGCTGATCCATGGCTTTTTGATTCTCTTCTTTTGTTCCAAACTGCAACACAAACTCTTGTAACTGTGGTCCTATATGCTCTACGAACTCATTCAAGTATCGCTTGATTCTCCAGGTAGTTGCATCTTCAATATCTTCATATATTTCAACGCAATTAACTTGATGCCACAATGCCTTTGGTATCTGTGAAATCGATGTCAAGAAGCCCTCTGACTTCTTTTTCGGCACAGTAATCATGGACTTGTAAAACACAATGCGTTTTAGATTGGGCTGTGTACTAGCCAAGATATCAAACAGATGGGAAGATGGCAATACATTGTGTAGCACTACAGTGTCTAACGATACAGACCGAATAATGGGGTAGAGATACATGTCCCAATCTTTACTAGCACAACAAGGGCATCGCTGAATTGGATTATAGCCTATAAAATCAAGCCGACGAATACGGGTGAATGTTTTTAAAAGAGCTTTTTCTAACATGAGTGAAGTAGAGAGAATACGATTATTGTTGGTATCAACCAGCGAGGCAAATGCAGCATCACATACTATATCTAGGCGCTGTGTATTAGCCAATTGAATGAGTTGTAATACATCATCTAATGCGGAAGCATGATGCACTATGTAGTCAAATTGAGATGTCTCTTCTTTTTGACTATGCTTACCTTTTTTCTTAATCCATGTCAATCTTAATTTTTCTGGCTTGATGGTATCAAATGACGCAAAATCAATCATCAGGTGACGCACATGTTGAGCAAGAGCTACATTCATCTTTTGTGACTCTTGCAATAACTGAATCAATTTTGATCGAAAGGGAAAGTTCCGTTGATGACTGGCATAATTCAACAGTGATGGCCATGGCAACAGGAAAGTAGCTTGGTGTGACTGCATGGTTTCCATGGAAATCAGGTACCATGATTGACATACCATAGCAACATTCAACATATCAATTTGCCAGCATGTACAATGGCCATCTTCGCCGTACCGTAAGTGGCGAGTATTGGAAGTGTATCGGCATGCATCATGGCCATGTTGAAGTAGAATATAGCTAAATATTTCTCGAGTAATTTCGACAGGAAGTTGTTGAATGATGCTCATTGTAAGAAAAGAAAGAAATAAAGAAGCGGTATATTATCAAATTTGCATAACGGATACCAGGCAAAAATAAAAATGGGCCACATGTTAAAGGCTATGCTTACCATATGATCTAATTTGAGAGGAGTTCCTTTTTCAGGGCACGTTGGATTTGTACGATGACCCAAAATGGAAAGTGTCTCGAAAGGGCTTTGACTTGGCAAACTATTCATGACTAGATCTTGTTTATGCTCGGAATACATATACATTATTCTTTTGAAGGTTTAATGATCTATTTGCAAGCCCCCTGTTAATATGATCGAATTGATGCGTAAAAAATGGTTCGTATTCATGTGTTTAACGGAACAATGAGAGCAAAACTTCTTGAATTTAAAACCCAAATATTTGTTGATTAATATGTTGCATAAAAGATATTTTTTGTAAATCAATCCATATATCGATTCCAAGAAAACACAAAGAGAATCTATTTTCACTATTCTTTATGAGAAAAAATTGCCCTATGCGATTAATTATCATATCTTTTCGCGTTTTGGGAAATAAATGTCATGTCGAGTCAAGTAATCTCATCATTCACATATTGGTCTGTACGCACATTAGTCTATAGACATATCAAACAAGCATGGTGGCAAGCGAGTACTGTTCAAGCTCTTTCTGAATTCAAAATAATATATAATTCAAAAGAAACATAGAATTCATAAAGCATATATGTGCGAAACTCGATGTCGTTTTGTTAATAAAAACTATAGTTCTAACACTTAGAAGATACGGTAGAAAATACATATATCATCATTTCTGTACATAAAACAGTCTAAAGTGCTAAATTGACGGTTTTTTATTCATGTTTATAAACAATAATAGTCGATCATTGTAAACGCACTACAACTGTTTATCATAAACTTTTTTTTCACTAACGAATGCTGACTTGAGACAAACCAATCAACGTTTACATTATAACTGTCTTTATTTGTCTTTTATTTCTAGGCTAATCGTTTTGCATTATGCTAGATCTATATGTTGATTCAGAACCTTTTTTTTTATTAAAGCATACGAAAAACAAAACAAATACTAGTCTCGTTTAATGTCATATCCGTTATTCTTCATTCTCATCAAAAAAAAAAAAAAAAAAATGCGTGGCCTTACTTTGATTGCAATTGCCCTCTATGGTATAGGGTTTTCAAGTGCTACTGTTATTCCAGCTATGGAAAAGCATTCTCCTGATATCGGAAATGTGCCTGTATTGCAATGTGCTCCTGGCTCAAGAAGTGACATCTTAGAAACATGCACCCGGCCAACGGGAGTATTTAACAAGCGTTACATTGGTGCTAGTGTCAACGTTCCTTGTGAAGACAGTTTGGTCTACGGTTCTACACACGGTTTTGTACGTCCTTTTGACTTTAAGAAGCGTCACCTCGATTAATACTATTCAACCTAATTGCTTTTTTAGCTAATGTAAAAGCTAAATAATAGGGGAATCTTCTATAGGGTTGCCTCAGAGACTTTATTATTTTAAGTACAATCAATATGAAATACAACTCTCTTGTGTGGTTAAAGCAGCGTAGATAGTGAGTTAAGAATAATATTTGTGGCTGCAGTATTCAATTCCTTTCAAAACGACTGATGAGATTGCTAATACTGGAGTTATCTTTTTAGTTGACGAGACATAAATCTTGAGGATATTATTGTAATGAAGAGAGACAATAGTGTTTATAGATCACACTTTTTATAAACAAACTGTTTATTCAAATAGTTTAGGTGCCATTATTTGTTTTACTTAATCTACAAGTTGATAGTACAAGAGCTTTTTATGAAAGTGTTCTTGTTATGCCCATTGATAACATTCTAGGGACTCAATATATATATACAAAGACGAAGCATGTCACTATTTTACTTTTAAAATCAAAAGAAACGATATCCGAGAGAGCGCGACCATATGAATGCCTAGTTACACAACCAATGTTTATCTTAGACCGTATTATATTTACAAGTCGCTCTATTACAAGGTCACGGTGGTTTGTACTACTTTTTGTGGATCCATTACAAGCACAGGCCTAAATTCATTAAAGATCTCTTGATGCAGATACATATTGATAAACTCAATCGAATCAAACACAATATGAACTGTCAGGTATTCTTGTTCAAATCCTTGAGATTCTGGTATTTCTTCCAGGCTTAAATAATCCAAAGCAACACGATAATAGCGAGTGTTGGTTGTCGTTACCTTAAGTATGAAATAAGCATCGGCAAACGCCATTTGCTTGGTCAGTAATTTCCCTGTTTGTACACGGACAGGCGTGACATCCAAATGAAGCCGTTCCAGCTTTGTCTGAGGCATATAGATGACAAATGCTTTTTGAGCGCTCTCCCAAACCCCACTGCAAAACCAAAGTGAGAGATACTTGAGGGAAACAAACGTTTGGGACATTTGCCTAAATGTCTCTGGGTGTATCCAAAGTGCATGACCAGCAGATACCTCTAGTTTCATCACCTGAGGATAGACTGTATTATTGTCCATGAGAGTATCGTCGTAGCAACAATGCCTAGGCAGTAAAATAACTACTTTCTCCACCTTTACTAGTTGCTGCATCATTTGTTTAAAATGACTGGATATCATCTCTGTGTATTGATAGAGACCACCTAAGTTGAACGTGATGGTATCAATTGTGTAAGGCAAAACTTGTGTCAATAAAGAAATATCACTTTCTGTTTGAGGATCAAAGTAATGCGTCATTTGAGCTGTGCGTTCATTTATATTGGATGTCAGCTGAAGTAGAAATTTAGACGCATTCGCAGATGCATTGTTGTAGTCAAATCCAAACTCGGAATTGTTATTGTAAAGTACGATCGTCAAGTGCTTCTCAGCCGCTCTGTGAAAATGCTTCTCTAATATGGATCTTATATAGTCATTGTTGTTGTGATAGCTGATATTGATAGGACGAAGAAGGTAGTGTTGACGCAAGCATAAAAAATCTAAAAATTGACAAGCGAAAACAGTCCGTTGAATCTCTGTCCATTCGTCTATGTTGGCCACCACAAATCCAATCGTCCATGTCTGTAAACCAGTCATATAGCGTATAATAAACTCAATTGTATTGATACAGAAATGCGTCATGGTCAGCTTGAGTGACTGAATACCCATCCATCTCTCTTGTATCGCAAGTCGCTCATGCCATGGCTTTTTTTGTAGGTATCGCTCAACGAATCCATCTTCATCTTCTCGCTTTGTGTACATATCCAATGATACCAGGTGCTGACAACTTTCCATCACATCCAAGCATTTTTCCATGGTATCAATATTATCTTGAGGAATAATCTTGAGATGTTCCAGTCGTGAAAACCCGCTTAAAAATTGAGTAATACCGCCCATTTCACGTGTGATATAATCATGATCATATAGCGCTAATTCAGTTGTGCAATGCCGTAGTTTGTAAATCGTTTGCAGATATGTTTTTCGTTTCTCGGCCTGTAACAATACCCAGTCTACGCGAAACACATTGAGAGAAGGCCAATAAGCCAACATGGCATTGGTCATATCGTCTTTTCCAAAATACTCGAGATCGATACAGTTGCCCGAAATGACTAGTTGTTGAACATGAGGGAAATGAATAATCAAGTTCTTGACAATATCGCTTGCTAAAGAAAGTCGAGCTCGACTTGGCATGGTGTAGTTGTGACCAATGGTAAATTTCTTGACACAGCCAAATGAATGTGTGTTCACATGTGTCAAAAAACATTGAAGGAATTGTTCCACATCATATCGACTTTTTAAAAAGACATGTTCGAGAAAAACTCGCTGCGCAGGTAAATACCATGCTTTGCAAACCTTTTGACATTGAAATACGTTGTGTGAGGATAAGAATCGAAAGATATACTCCCATATTTCAGGTGGTATCAGTGAAAAATCGTAAGGTCGTTTGTTGGTCATTTAGAAAGAAAAGAGAAAGAAAATAGAAAATCATTACGCATAACTATTCTCATTGGCATTTTCAATAACCGCTTTGTGTCAGGTTGCCTGATTTAGTTACAGACATTCCGCACAAGAGATATACGACAGTTGGCATTCCAAAAAGTCTGTCTCGGGTGCGTCAAAACAAACAAACAGTTCAAAATTAGATCTTCAAAATGCATCAATATCGTCACTTTATCAAATAAGCAGGGAGTTTTATATACTTTTAATCCTCATCCCAATGGATTCTAAATTCTTGATTTCCTACCATGACTTTGCTTGGTATATAACCATGATCTAAAGGCTTAAATGGTCTCACACCGTCATCTTGAGACAAACGTTGTAACAAAAGTGTAGCATTAATAGTCTCTATGATATCTTTCTCACACGAAGTTTCAAAAGCAGGAGACGCAGGAAGAAGAGGAGGAGGTGACTTGGGCGACCAAGAGTCTGTTGAAGATGGGCTATAAATAGGTGTAATACGAGGCTCCGAAAACCTTCTCTCCAACTGAAAGATAGGAGGCAATAAGCTTTCTTCTTCAAATGAAAAACTGGGAACAAATGTGGGTGAGGGTGTTGTATTCGGTGATTCACTGAATCCATACTCTACATCATCATTCAGCAACCTTGAGAGCGACATGCTCGAGACAATTTTGCTTTTCTTCTTTCGCGGCAACTGGGCTCCTGCTTTATCCCGTGGGATTTTGGTACGCATCAACTCGCGCTTATAGGGGCGTTGAGAAGATTGTCGCATCGTTGCCGGTAAACTGTCTCGTCGATTGGAGGATTTGAAAGAAGGGGCATTCTTTGGGTTAAGTAAAAGGCAACCGTATTCGGGATGCGAAGGGTCAAGTGCATCTGTAATAAAGCGAGGACCAAATATGGCTGCTAAATCTTTACGAATAATCCATGCTGTTCTCTTACAGAGAATATAAGCAAACTCATAAGGGATCCTAACAATTGTGAGTATCATGGTTTTATTTGTCGGTTTTTACCAAGTGCCTTGAATCTTAAGAAAACCTCCTCGAATCTTTTTGACTCTCAACTCGGGATTAGAGTCGACCATTTTTACAATATCGGCTTTCGAGTTGCCAAGTGATTTCCAAATACCGGTAAAATGGACATATCCTTATTTAGATTACAACGAAATTTAGTACAAACAAAAACGGATTCATCAACGGACTTTACCCGATTCTCGATCCCACATAATAGGCTGCCCATTGATGGTATATTCATATACTGATCTTGTTGTTAGCCTATATTGAACAAGATACGCAGTTTATTACCTGGTATATAGCCTCTTGGGTCCAAAGAGGTAGAGTATTTAGCTTTTTTTACTTTAATTAAACGTTGTGTAGGAGATGCAAATGGCCTGAATCTCGGGCAATCATTCTCTGTAGCACAATTCATGTTGAGAAAATTCAAAGAAAGAAGAGAAAAAAAGAAATAAAGTAATGGTTAAAAAGAAAAGAAAAGAAGAAAGCTGGAAAGAGAAAGGAGCTTTTTTTTTTATGTGTGGATTTTTTTCTGCTAAATTTATTTGCTAGAGAGGGATCCGAGAAATGTTTAATTTATGCTCTTTTGGAGAATGTAATGCAGCATGATTTGTTTTGTCGATCATCATAAAAAATATACTTGTTACGAGTGGCATCATTTGACTCGCTTTTTTCTTTCTTTACATTAACATTCATTTTGACGAGTATCACTTTTCGTAATTTTGTTGTCTATTGGATATAAGCATTTAATAAGCTTTTTTTTTTTATTCATTTTTTCCAGGTCCATCACAGTGTAAATTCCAGTAAAGAAAAGAATGTTGCAAGTTGAAAAGCCACCTGCTATAAGCACCTTATTGTCATATTTGAGAAACACAGTAGACATCGGCTGTTGTTTTTAAGTAAGAAACTTTATTATCCTTTGTTTCCTGCTTGTGTTTGATAAATCTAATCGTCTTAGTTGAAAACCATTGTATAAAATAGTACAAAAAAAAAAGAAATAAGAAATCCAAAATGGACCAACTCTAAATGTTAATTCTACCTCGATAAAAATGACTCAACGATGCTAACGAAAATGAAAACAAATCTTGTTTACCTCTAAAGATCATGCCCCTTTTCACATCAATAAAGTTTATACTTCTTACTGACTATTGATTGCAAATGTGGGCCAATTGAGTAACTTGAATGCTTCAAAAACTTTATTATGGGTCCTTTAAATAGCTTCATGATCTAGAGATAACAAGAAGCATTTTCCCAGTTTCTTGGTAAGACACAGTAAATTCTACCCAAACTGCCTGACAGATCATGGATGGTTTTTTTTTTGTGTGAATCACTCAAAAACTCGAGAAAGAAAAAACAGTGATAGTAAATGTAGAGCGGTGTGCATATCTTTCAAAAATAGGCATTTGATATTATCTTTTGGACTGGAATTGATGCTATTCAGAAGCTTCTTTTTGATGCAAAGTTCCAGAACTCTTTTTTGAGACAAGAGAATTTGTCTCTTTGTGCAACCAATGCATCGAAAGCACAATGTCAATAAAAAAAATGAAATGATATGTCAATGACAAACAGTTTCATACTTAAATATTTTGTCACATGATACTTCTACCTAAAATGATGCCCCTTGAGCGTTTACATTTTGCATTTATCGTCAGACAACACAAACATCGCAAGTAACTTTTTATTTAACTACAAATAACTAAATGAGATGATGTATACTATATCCGGAAATGAGCAGGGTGTTATCAAATCTAAGCTCAGAGTACGTTACAAAGTTCTAAAGAAAAAGGTTACAGGCAAACCAAAGGGAAAAAAGAAAGTAGAAACTGTTCTTGACCTGACTTCGATTTCATTTTTTTTTTGAATTAACAATTATGTTTCTTATTTTGTATTCCTATGTCAACAAAGAGCCCATCTTAGACTGCAAAGTTATGCAATCTATAATTTCCAAGTGTATAATTTTAAATATGCTATTTTTATTGTTTACTGGTGCAATATAAATGTTTCTTTATGCAATCTATTCCTGGAAATGGTGTACAAGAGATTTAGTGATTGGAAGTAGGAGCAGTAAGATAATCGCCGTATTTGGCTTCTTGAACAGGCTGAAGTTTAGAATCGTTTTCTTTTGGTTCATCGTTGGTAAAGTAGTTTTCCAAGACTTCAGGTGATTTAGGAGCACTGATGGATTGTCGATTGATGTCGCTTGGCTTGATATGAGTCACCACAGCATCAGCTTCTTCGCGCAAGATTTCTCTAGCAGCAATAGTGGATACGCGACGACGAGACAAGGCTTCCAATTTTTCAGCTTCAGACAACTTTTCTTCTTCAGCTTCAATCATCTTCTTGAACAAGAAGTCTGGATCTGTCAAAGTGCCTAGTGCTCTTCTTAATTGTGTGCTAAGATACGTCAAACCCACTTCAAAGGAAGCGTTCATCCACCCAAATCCTTCACGAGACACAAACTTGAAATCAACACCTACGTTACCATATTCCACTTGAACTTGATGCGACAAGTTAACCACATCAAATTTCTCGGGCACCACACCATTAAAGTCCACAAACGACTTGGTGATGGTGTAAAGGAAACGGTACGCCAAACGAGCGGCAATATCATCCATGCCATAATTCTCAAAAGCAGCCCATGTCATGATTTGATGAGGAGCCCAACCAAAGGGGAAATCCCATTGACGATTAGGACGGTCTAGACTAATTTGGCCTCGCGATCGCTCAGTACCAGACACAATACCACCTTTGACTTCAAACTTGTAGAGACTCATGGCCAGTTTTTGAGCTTGATCTTGAGATGCACAGCCTGCCCACATCATCCAGTAAGCAGTAGCGCTTTCGTACGTCGTCATTTCTTCTTTGACAGTATCATAGTCATAGTAAAGATGTTCTTTTTCGTTCCACAAGTACTTGTCAATACGCTCTCTTCGTGCAGTAGCTCGGTCAGACCATACTTCTGATGTTTGCTTGTTACCGTCAAAGTCTTCCAAGTCGTCATCCAAAATATCTCGGATACAATCAGCAAGGTCGGTTTCGTACTTATACAAGAGAGCATTCAAGTCAACCGTAGCCAAGTTAGCACAGATACCATCAAAGCGATAGGTTGTATCATGGCCGGATTCTCGCACAGCGCGATCATGCAAAAAATATTCATCCAATTCGGGTTCTTTGACGTCGCCATTGTTGTACAAGGTATTGAATTCGGGAATCGAGACGTTGTATTTTTTAGCATATTTTAAAACGACATGATCGAAATGAGAGGCTTCTGTCTCAGGAGGAATACCAAGTCCTTCAGGGCGGTAGCGAGAGAGCATGGTTTTTTTATCTAGACGAGGTTCAGCCATCCAAACAGTATGATATTCTTTGATAGCGGATTTTAAAATTTCTCTTAACCAAGCCTTGTTTTCTTTTTCTGTAGCAGGATCCATAGCTTCGTATACTAGAGAAAGAGTTAGACAGAAAAAAATGTTATACACACTTTACCTCGAATAGCAAGATCTGTTAAAAAGGGAGGTTGTGAGCGAGACAAGTAATAAGAGCGATTGGCATTCAGAATTTTTCCATAGTGCTTGATCTCATATGCAAAATTTTCTGCCATGCTTTTCGCCAATTCAATTCGGCCATCAGCCAACAAACCCAATGATTCAAAATACGAATCCCAACCATACATCTCATTGAATCGACCGCCAGGTACAGCAAAGGGAACACCACGAAAATCAACCTTGCCATCTTTATCCTGAACCTTATGCATCGCAAGTGCCAAAATACCAGGCTTGTCATTGATACTCTTGACATATTCAGGTGTAATCTCCTTGGGCAAGTACTGCACATCTAAATTAATATGTTTCTTTTCCTCTGAGACACGCTTATAGTAATCATAAATCTCAGTTTCATTATAAGGAATATAAATGCGATTGGTGATATCCAGTTGTCGGTTTTTGGGATCAGAGCAAATGAATTCCAGACCCTCGCCATCAATGCGTCGAGTGAGACTGTCCCAAAATAGATGGCGAATCATTTTGGATAGTCGGTCCACTGGGTTTTCATTTAAGCGGTCTTCATCCAATACAATGTATTTACGGCCATAGTCTTTAGCCAATGCGAGTTCTTGAAGCAAGTTGGATAACATATAGTTACCTCTGATATGGAAGCGTTTGTATCCACCAGAATCAGCTGTACCAAGAGAAAGCGTTTTGGGGCCAAGATCATTAATAGTAATTTGAAAATCACCATCCGTGTCTTCTTGTTCCAAAATTTGTGCAAGTGTTGAATCGACTTCAATCAAGAAACGACGGTTTTTTCCTTTATCCTCTATAATAAAGAATGAGTTATGCTTCATGTCTAATGCATGTTATTTACCATAAGATGCTCTTCGTTGAATGCCAGAGTTGGAAGGATCTCTTGAGTCACCAAAATTGAAACTTGATGTACCACCTCTCTAAAGAAAACAATCAATACAACCATGTCATATTTATTCCTTTCTATACATACTGTGTAAGTTCTTGTTCTATGTCTAGGTCCATTTCTGCCAGAAGTATAGTAAGTAGCAGCTGGGGCAGTAGGATCAACGGATTCTCTTCTATTATCAATCATTTGTTATATATTAAGAAAAGAAAAAAAGAATAAAATGTCTTGTTTTTCGTTATTCAATACCCTTGGAGATTATAAATAATTTATTGCTTTTAGTCTTGATCTTATCTAATTCATCTGGTTTTGCATAAAGTGTAATGACGATAGGCGTAAAACTTCTAGAAATTAAACGCCAGATTTCAAACCTGAGATAAGCTTTTTGGCCTTCAACTCAAACATGGCCTCTATAAAAACACGTATTGGTTTGAATGTCTATCATACCAATGATGTGTATATATGTACAGTAGGATTATGCCATCAGACCATAACATTGACACTTCATATTTTTGATTTTTATGTTCTCCTATTTGAGTATCCGCTAAACTACACAATGACGAAATAATTACTTGTACGATTTATGTCATTTTCTCTAGAGAATCTTTGTCTTTAGTGTATAAACTTTAATACTTCTTAATGTCTTATTATCAACATAATTCTATTTATCATATACACTGCTTTTGGATTTATTTACCTCCTTTGGCAAATGCTGGCAAATCTAGACTGTAAAGCTCTGGAATAGTACTTGATCATGCTATTCATTTGGCAGTCTATTGCTTCTCTGTAACCAAATAGTAGCAATTTTCAGAGAGATAGAGAGAAAAAGAGAAAGGATGTGTTGCTTTTATCAACACTGTGATCAGAATAAAAGCCTGAAGCTGAAAGAAGCAAGTTTTTGGCCAAGTTCAGGTGTACAAGTACCTTGAGTAATTAAAACAATGGTCTTGATTGAAATATGGAAGCATTCTTTATCTAAAATCAAAGTGATAAACATATATACCATTCAAAAATCTGTTGTTCCAGAGATATTTTGTAGTGAAGACTTTTGTCCAAGCCAGAAAGTATCATGAATAAACGCTGACCGTCTCAATATAACACAGGGAAACCTACTTTACATTTATCAGTGAATCGCATCTATGACAATGAAGATAGCCTACCAATGAAGAAGAGGGCTTTGGTACGCGTATTTTTTTTTGTATTAAGTGATTACTTTATTTATGGTGCGCGTAAACTTTAGTCTACTTTGGCTATATATTATTTAAACAACCGATTCAAGACGAATTGAGCAGATTGCATTTAAAGTTAAGGTTTTTAGCATTTAACTTGTCATCAAAATTAAAGAGAAAAAGGAAATGGCTCTATGTTTCCCATGAATGACTTTCTGATGCTATTCCCACATAAAAAAGAGTTCAATGTATTGACACTATCCTACACCAAATTGAGTGGCTTTGTACTACACACGTTTTCTTTAAAGACAGAAAAGAAATGAAAGACTTGTTTTTCCCCTTTTTCCATTATTATGTCTTACACAACACCTTTATCTGGTCATGTTGGCCATTTATCTGTCAAGGAAACAGACTTATTGAAACAATTATGGGCTCGTCTGTTTGAGTTATTTAAGCAACAAGGTACAGAATATAAGCCTAAACAAGAACAAGAACAACCCATTCAAACAAAGAAGAGTTGGTTTGGTAAAAAGGAAACATCCAGGGAAACCAAGGAATTGTTTATTGGTACAACCACAGATCCCTCATGGCTCAGTTTGCCTCTTGAAAAGGCCTTGCCTTTGATCCCTGGTGTGGATCTTCGTGGCACGTTTTGGAATATGGTCGCTACCGATAATCCAGATGCTGTTCTTTTGCGTTTCTTACGCGCTCGTAAATGGGACCTAGAGGCTGCTTATAACATGTTGGCCAACACCTTAAGATGGCGATTGGTGATGCGTATTGATGATATTGTGGCTCTGGGTGAAAGTGGTATGCGTGATGAACTTAATCGACTCAAGCCCGAATTGGGTGATTGTTTTGTAACTCAACTGAATTCCGGTAAAGCTTATCTTGGTGGACCTGATAAAGCCGGCCGTGGTATTTGGTAAGTGAACTGAAGTGAAAATGGTCTCCTAATAGGTGTTTAGTTTCATCAATGTCAACTCGCATCATAAAGACGATCAACCTCTTGAAGTGATCAAACTGTTGACAATGTACATTATGGAAACATCACGTGTCGTCGTGCACCAACCTATTGAATCAGCTTGTATTGTCTTCAACATGGACGGATTTACACTTAAAAACATGGTACATTGCTTAAAAAAAAAGCGAGAGAGAGAGGGGGGGGAGTATGTGTCACTATGGACTGATAAAAAAAATAGGATTTTGATTTTGTGAAATTCTTGGTCACTTGTTTCGAAGCCTATTATCCCGAAACGCTTGGCTCATGTTTGATTCACAAAGCACCTTGGGTTTTCTCTACTGTTTGGAACTTGATCACGCCTCTTTTGGATCCTGTTGTGGCCAGCAAGATTCATTTCACAAAGGATTGCGATGAATTAACAAACTATGTGAGTTTGGCTGCTTTGCCCGGTAACATTTCTGGTGACAAAGAGAAAAAGACATTGGATGAATCTGTCAAGGTGGGGCCTGTTGCTCCCGGATCTTTAGCCAAGCCTACTACACCTGCTTATCAAGAATATCAAGCCATGATTCAGAAATACGAAACCGAGACAGCTGCATGGGCCAAGACAACTACATCGGAGGAAGAGAGCAAGGATTATAGTGCTCGTCATGAAGTTGCTAGACAATATCGTGTTGCCCGTTTCAAGGCTGAATTAGATATTCGTGGTCCTACTAGCTACCAAGCCAAGGGATTAGTGACTATCAACCCTGAAGGTCGCATTATCCTTAACTATGGTAGCGAAGGATTTATTCCCTTAGATATTACTGAAACTGTTTAAGATCTCTTTCTCTCTCTCTCTTTTGGAAAAGGAATGTACAGTTTTCATACCCTCTTCTACTTTTATTAATATAAAATATACTTAATATGTTACAATCAATGACGAACACTTTGAAGTGATCTGAGCAATGTATGACTTGAGTCATCCATTTCCAGAGACCAGATCATGGCACCACCTAGTTTCTGACTTTTGACATAATTTACTTTCGCTTGAAGTGATTTCACGTTATCAAAGGTTAAAAATTTCTTATCATTGGCATGGAAAGCATAAGGTGTGACGGATCTGCTGTCCCAGTATGTCTTCCATCCATCCTTGTTACTTTGAATACCATTAGCATGGATTGATCTCCATTGATAACCACCAGTATAACTCTTGGCAGCACCAGGACAAGGATCAGCAGCATATTCGTCGTATTTATCACCCTTGATGGCGTTGTTGTTTGCCAATTTGACATAAAGACCAGCAGCATGCACTTTGGATTGTGTCTTAAGTACAGTACCATAGAATGGTACACCTAATGTTAATTTAGTTTTGGGAATACCAGCGTTATACCAAGCGGTGATGGCTTGGGTTACACTGGTTTCATAATACCGAGCACTAGCAGGTTTGAGAGGTGCATTAGGACCTGCTTGTACCATCCAACTACCACTGATATCATAAGCCTATCCAACATGAGTTATCTTCAAAATCATTGTTTGACCTACCATGACATAGAAAGTATCGACAGTCTTGGACCAGTCTTGATCGAGTTTCTTGATCGAATGTCCCTTTTCATCATTGAAGGGTCGAGTAGTGACAGCAAGTGTGATTATTTTATGGATCTTGGGATATTTAGCATCAAGTTCTTTACGTAAATGTTTAATAAACAAGAGATAATTAGCAGTATCTTTTTGTCTCTGTTACAGTTGTTAGTCAAACGTCTTTATGTATCTTTCTCTCACCTTTGATTACAAGACATGCCATTAGGATCATTTGGATATTCTGTTTTGTATGAGTAAATTCATAGTGATACTTTGTCTTCACTTACCCCAGTCAAGATTGACACCATCAAGATTATATTCAGCGACTAGTTTGACGATATTATTGACAAATGTCTTACGTTTAGCTTCAGTCTTGACCAAAGAACTTAGGTATCTAGATCCACTCCATCTAATTCAAGATGGTAAGTCTATGTGTCACCTTGTTTAATAAACTCACCCCCCTACACTGATACTCACACCCACATGATGTTGATGTGCTGTCTTTGTAACTTGAATTGAAATAAGTAAACTCGTATTTTTTTGACATTAATGTCCTTACATGATTTCAATGAACTACTGGTGATTTCTTTCAAATTGCCATGTACATCAGGTTCAGCAAATGCATAGACGACATGATCCATTAGACTCCAATTGATGGATTTAGGTATTTCCCAATCAACGACATAAGACACTAATCGATGTTTTCCATATGTTTTTTTGGTTGTAGAGGCACAGACAAGTGAAAAAAAGATCAACAATAACAAATAAAGACGCATTGCGATGTAAAATGACAAAGAAAGGGGGAAAAAAAGAAAAAGTAAGACAGGTCCGTATTTATAGCCTGTGTAAGGAAATTAATTTCTTTAATATATTGGCAACATCAGAAATAAATTGAGCATAAACATTAGGTAATGCACTAAAGAGCAAAAGGAGAAGGAGAAGAAGAAGAAAAAACAGTGCCAATGGCTTGAACAATATCTTCATTTCGTCGATTGAATATCATACTAAAATAACTAAAGTATTTCTCTTTATTCACAAGATATCCATTCAAATTGAATGAGGTTTGATGCTTCTTTGTCTCTAACAATAAACCAAATACATTGTTAGTCTGCTGATCTCCGCTTGAACGGCAAATGCTTTCTGTCTTTGGCTTGGTTCTTCTTACGGCGTTTCTCAAGAATACGATCCACGCTTTTAGCACCCAATTTCTCGTATCTATCCATGAGGTCCAATTTGCGTTTTTCAGCTAGATTAAATTTGATTAATATAAAAATTATAGACGGTGTTACCAACTTACATCGCTTAAGGAAATAAGGCGTCTTGCCTTGTTTGACCAATTCTGCTTCCTGCTTCTTTCTTTCACGCAACAAGGCTTGTTTTCTTTTCTTTTCTTGTTCTTGTTTTTCTTTCGAAACCTAAGTGACATGCTTCAGTTTTAAACATACATCTATATGTTGTATATACCATTTTAGTCAGCAATGCCTTTAGTTTTTCTTGCTCTTCAGGATCCTTTTCTTTCTTTAAACGTTGTTTTAACATGTCCATTTCTGATTTTTTATAATCATTCAAGAAACCATAGGATTTTTCAAATAAATCCTGATTTAATTGACCTGATAATTTATCAAAACGAGGATCACGTCGTTTCTATCCATGTCAGCCAAGATGTTTGCTATCTAAATCTTACCTCTGCTTGGATTGGCACTACTTCTCTAAAGCGACCCACAGCACGCTTTGATGATATTTCCATAGGTCTATATGATTACGTTTGTGTCAATTTAACGCTACAGGCAAGCTATGTCTTACCTATGCTTATTTTCACGCTTCATTTCTTCTTTTGATAATTTAGATTTAGGTTTCTTTATTTTACTAGCTGCACCCTTCAGATCTTGAAGAATTTGAGCTTTGGATATCTTTTTCTTTTCATGGTTAGGCTCCATTTTGCCCTTGATTTCAGTCAACTGTTCAAATGAGACATGAGCAAGATCTATAGCATGTCAGATCGTGTTCAATTACAAAATGTGTGTTGTACCTCGTTTGATTTTTGCCATTTGAGCTGCTTTGTCTTCTTCTTCATCTTCGAGTTCTGATTCCTCGAGATCCTCTTGTTCTGATGCATCAAGATCTTCTTCGGATGGATCTTCCTAAAATAAATGAATAATGGTTGTTTTTTTTTAAAGAAAAAAGACTTGATCAACTTTACTTGTTCTTCTTGACTATCATAGTCGTAGCCATAGTCTTCTTCTTCCGATTCAGACTCGATAGGTTGCTTCTTTCTAATGGACATAATAATAATAATAAAAAAAAAGAAAAAAAAAGAAAAAGCCACTCTTTTTTATTCCGCATAGAAATCATTTTATGCACAATGCTAAAAAAAAAAGGACTGTGTGTATTCAACAAGTCCAACTTTATTTACATTATGCTGCTTTTTGCAATCTTCGCTTGACAAAGCTCTTTACACTCTCATGACCACTAGAAAAGAATTGAGTCAGTTTCTATGATTGATAGACAAACTAAAATTACCTTTCAGAGATTGTCATCTTGCGCTTAGAAGGATTAGACCATAACAATACACCTAAATCCTTTGCATATTTCTCAGCCGCATCAAAATCAGCTTGAACATTGAATTCATGGTAAAGATAGGCTATTAGAATATCAGTATACACAGCACAATGAAATGCATAGTACTTTACATGCAGTAGGCTTCAATCTGTTCCTCTCCATTTCCCATAAACGGATTTGATCTATAACCGTAAGAGGCAAAATAGGTACCTTTTTTCTCATTTGGGGATGGGCATGCGACTGCATATAATAAATGATCTAGTACAAATGTTAACTAGACTATGGTTTTACCTTCTATCTCACCTGTTCTGCAGTAATGCCTTTCATAAGAGCATTTCGAATACTATCTCTTGTGATTACACCTGTTACCATGTTCCTGAATCGAGACTGCAATTGAACAAACAAGTTCAAGACAGCAATTTGAAGCGGTGAATCTATAGCGATGTGAGTACAATAAAGTGTACCTCTATCCTATTACCAGTGTAAGCATAAATCTTGTAATTAGTTTCCAAGATAATGAATCCTTGATCTGCTTGTTCAGCATCATTGGTAGCTGCAGTTTTGATAGGATCATTTGTATTGACAATGGTTGTACCAGCAAGTGCAGCATTGCCCGAAGTTAACGTGGTGGCTAATCGCGTAGGATAGTATCTTTTGGACACTTTCTATAGAAACATAGAGATCAGACAACTTTTAGTTTGCTTTAGACATTACCTTTCTTTGGTACACAATGCCATAATCACGTAAATCTTCCAACATTTGAAGTTGCGTTTGTGTCAAGGTCTCAACAGAATAGTTCTATAGGATCTGCCCTCAATTGTAAATTCTTGCCTAATTTTTTGTTTACTGCATTGCATTACCTCTCCTAACTCCAATGATCCAAGTTGAAACAGAAAGTTAAGGACTTCAACCAGATCCATTTGAAGTACTTCAGCCATGTCCAAGTATTGCAACAAAAATGCCCATACTTGTGTATTGACATCCTGAAGTAAGAACTGAAAGCCTTTGTTAGTAATCTGTAGCTGGCCTGTCTCTGAGCTAAGGACATGTGAGTCAAATAGTCTATGTTTGATAGCATACCTTGTCTGCATCAGTTTACTTCGTTCCAGTAGATTCAAGACACCTCGACTAGGTTTCTTTGTAAGTGAAGTGCCTACCATGTAGTGAAGAATAGCTTCCCATTGTGTAGTAGCATAATTGTCCAAAAAATGGACATCGACTGCATGCTTATCAGGAGAAGCATAAGGTAAGCCAAATGATTGTTGTGTGCCACTAGGTTACATGAGTATTCAATACATAATGAAAGCTTTATTTACCCTCCTGTCAAAGCATTTTGAAATTCTTGTCGAAAAGTGTTGTTCATGATTAATACTTGATCCTTTTGTTCAAGGATACGAAGTCTTGAGAGCTTTAGAAGGGATTCAGTCAACTTTCTAACAAAGTCATGAGTCATACGTAGTAGGATGCCGTAGCACTTACCTTTGACCTTCTTTGTTGACCCATGTATGTATATCCACAACGGGCATGGGCATCTCCATATACAACAAAGACATGACAATCTGTCTTCCTAGACTTGGTAACAATCTATCATCGTGTCAATAAGAAAGCAAGGACAACATGGTAAATTATACCTAAAGATAGCTAGACACGTAGCAGGCTTTTCAAATAGCCGCATAAACGTAATGGTAGGTAGAGTCTCAAGATACTCATAGATGTTGGTCTTGAAATTATCCACAGACATTGTTTTATGCTTTTGGTACGGAAAGAAGAGACAGCTTCTGTCTATAAAATCTTTTTAACGCGTTTAGCGGAGATTAGATTCGCTTGAGCAGAGGGTCACATCCATTTCTGGATATTGCAGTATTTACTATATATACTTGATCGTTATGCTTATTAAACAAAGCTCTCGCATCCGCCAATTTTCTAGTTATTGAACTAGTTAGTCTTGGTGAGTTCTTGAGCAATATGTTGTTCCCGCATCCACAGCTTGACACACACACTCAGAAGACGACCAAAAGAGAGAAACAGAAACCGTTAGTATATGTTGTTGGAAAAAATAGTAAATAACCCGGCCATTTCTCACATGGTATAAAAACATGATCCATCAATTTTTACATTCACTTACACAGCTTGAAGTTTAATTGTTTCTACGTTGGCTTGTAGAAAATATTGTGTCGTGTCAACTAACAATCGGTGGGCCAATGTATTTGTAAGCCTAATTAGTTTATACCATATATCAGTTTTACTACGCTCGGCCCTCATATACATTTGTGTAGGCTTATTTTAAAGAAAAGAATTTCTTCTAGTATATATAGCTGACTCTATGGGTAGCAACTCTTGGTGAATGACTGGATGGTATGGCTATATGAGTGCTATGTGGTATTTTTTTAGTAAGAGATGATGTTGATCATGATATCCTTTCTCTAACAATCTATACAAGAGTGTTAAAGGTATTCAAGTGTGTGGTTTATTAGTATGAGGGGTAATATCTAAATGAATTATGTGCAAACAATTCATGTTATGCTATAGCTATACTTGTACTCCTGCTCTTATTTAATAGTCAGGTCTATTTTCTCTTGCTGAATGCTGTCTTCAAAGTTGAGTTGCTGGTATGCATTGTATATATTTCTTTTCTGTTGCTCTCTTTTTTTATCGCCTTTCAATAATGTTTGGATACAATAGTATATGATTGGATTCATGTAACCAATCATAGAAGCGTATACAATATATTATGTAATGCATTAATATATAGGAACAACCAATCTCTAGTCTTCAAATTGGTTGCTTTACTTCTAATACTGTCCCTTTTACTGCCGACGTGCGGCCTCAGTGATTACATAATACTGATTCTAGTTGGACAAGTTCCTCTGAAATTGAGTTGATCTCATTGTTGATACGTTTGGTTTTCTTGTCAATTGTTACCTAGACATCAATATAGAAAAAAATATAAATATTAACTCAACCGCACTCTAATCAAGTGGCACCAATTTCCTGCAAAAGTATGCTGCTCTTAGCACTAAAGAGTACACCATGCCTTTTTTGTATGTTTCGTGCCTTTTGAAGACAAAACGCTTTGACTAAAAAAAAAACATAGTAATAGCACTTTTTTATTTTGAGTACCTCTTGAACTGCGTTTTGATTAAAAACAAGAAATTGTCTAAAATAATGCCCTAAATCCAAAAATGCAAGAAAAACGCGTTGTTTATCAAGCCCTTTGATGATCAAACGCGTAAAATAGTCTATGTTGTTTCGTACGCGTGGAGAATATCTTTCATAAGACTCTTTTGGATTTAACACTTGGAATATGTCTAGTAATATAAACTATTTTTTTTTTCATAATTCTATAGAAATAATTGCTTGTGCTAAAGGTGGATTTTTATTTTTGATACAAAATTGTAAGGGTATCATAAGGCATGATAGGCCCAGTTTTTTTTTTATGCTTTAATACTTCAAGTATGTCTGTTAATAACCACTGATGCTAAAAATCATATTTCGTAAATTCCTTGTAACTCGATTCGTTTAAAAGGCTGTTTTTTTTTCACTGAAAAACCTAGCATTATTTCCAACATAGTAGAAAACACATACGCACACCAGCTGGAACAGAGTGTAACTTGAATATGGTCATGTGTATATGCAAACAAGAGCTTTTCGTGGAAGAACTGCCTCACAAAGGTAAGAGAAGCTGTACTAAAGGGTTCAAGACAAATGTTTTTGAGTAAAATCCAAATTGACCCCAATATGCTGACGAGAAAAAAAACATGTCTGCTTTACTAATGATCTCAAGCGAGGATATTCTTGTTTGCTAAACGGAACATTTCGACACGAGTATGAGCAATCAGGCATAATGAGCTTATTTAGGTGGTCCTACACAAGAAGAAAGACGAAGCAAAACGACTCGGTATGTTGGCGAGTAAATTGTAGAAGAAGAGTCATGACGCCAAGTACTGAATGAGCGGGAAACTCAAGTATATCGCTGGATGTAAATCGTCTACGAAAATCATATCCTTCCAGTTGTAAATGAGAGATAAGGCGTATCTAATAGAAATACAGCTCTAATATTCCTTTTCTTCCTGTTTGGTTACTGATTGTTGTCAGCAATAGATGAACTAGGTACACGTTCCAGTAAGCATTGATGAATAAGTTTATAGTACTACTTGCGATTGAACATACAAATTAGCATCCGTCTTGGAGAACCATTGCTCTCTACAATTGCAACATTTTGCTGCTCATCCACTTTAACATGCCCATGGCAAATTGCTTGCATATCCTATATCATACTTTGGGATAGTAAATGCGTTACAGGGTGTCACTGTGTTCTCTTATTATATTCATTGTCGTTCTCTTAAGAGAAAGCCATGACTTTAAAAGTTTAAAAGAAAGTATGACTCTTGCAATACTTTGCTTTACCCTTTGCGATAGATAAAGAAAGTAATTTCTATATCTAACTACATAAAATATCAAAATAAACCCCATTCATGAGATTGAAACAGAAAGATCCGTTCTAAACAACAAAAGATATTCATCAAGAGTGTTCTTTTATACAGGCATCATTTATGACTGAATGAGTCGTAAATAGATCAAGACACAAAGGTATGTTTGAAGTCGACTCCATGTAAAGAGAGATAAGCTTTTCGCAGCATAAAACATTGCTAAGGAGGAGATCCGCACTCTTTTTTTTTTTTTTTTTTTTTTTATTTTTCATCCGAAATTTTATCTTGTATAAGTTGTTATCGTCTTGTCAAATGATATCATACCAAAAAATCAACAAGGAACGGATTTCATGCCACGTAATCAGGGTCCTATTTCGGGATAAACTAAAATGGCTTCTATCTTTTTGAGAAGAGAGAATAATTCCTTTTCGATAAACTTGTTTTTTTTTTGTACCATCATTTCCCGTATTCCAAGCTTTTTCCAAAAAGATTATATAATCGTGCTTTATGAAGCATCATTCAGTCTAATATTCTTGTCATACAACAATGAGTAAAACGATGCTTAATGGAGAATTTTCGCAAAAAAAAAAATTACCTACTTCCATTACCACCCGCTCGGGAAAGCGAAAAAAAGGAGATCCGCAACGTGCAAACAATGACGATGAACGACATGTCGCATAAGTAAACAAAGGCGTCCTATAGACTGAAAGCACCTCATTTCTTATTGGACAAATTCATTTTTTTGTTTTTTTTTTAAATTTCCGAGTGAGGGATGTGGATACGGAAAATTAATAGAAAAACCCTGTAAAACTTTGAATTTTTGGACAGCTCGATGTATTGACTTTTTCCTCGGTAATGTAAACAGAAAGGAGACAATAAGGAATTTTTTTTCGATTTTGTAATGGCTAGTACAGAAACAGTAGTTTTTTTGTTTATAGACTCACTTGATTCTCTATGGTTCTTTATTTTATTGTGTGAAGGAAGTTCAAGGTAAACTTTGAGAAAAGGAGGGGAACACAAACAAAAACTACAAATGTGGGGTAAACGGTATGATTGGTATACATCGGAACACACGGAGTTTCAATCTTAAAATGGAATGTCCGCTTAAAGCAAAGAAATAAAGCAAAGTTAAAGCTGGTAAACGATCATTATGCAATAACCAGAAAAAATGATCAAACATTCGATCGAGTCATTCTGATGCTTTTCATTCTAATTCTTTCTTGTCATAGACAATCTGACAAGCGAGAACAGACTAGTTTAAGCTATTCTGTGTGGACCAACATTGATTTTGGATTTAAGCTGACAAGCAAAGCAACATTATCAACTGGGTGCCATTCAATTGTGGCCCTGGGAAATGTTTGACATTCCCAGATTTTAGATTCCCGAGGGCCACATCGAGAGAAAAAAAAAGCTAGAATAAATCTTTAAGCGTATAAATAAATAAAAAAAGGTGCACCTTTTCTCTTTTTCTTTTCTCCTTTTTCTTTCTAATTTCTAGGGGGGTTGTTATTTTAAGAGATTGTTTTATGAAAGAGCGAATATGAATATTCAAAAATTGACATCTACAAAATCATACAATAATAATAATAGTCAGACAAACACTAACAATCAACTGGACAGTGCTTATTCATCGGGATCATTACCTTATTCTTCTAATTCATTAAACATCTCAACTTACTCAAAAACAAGTTCTACCACTATGAATCCATCTGTTTATACAGGCCAACCCTCTTTTTCTTATATGTGTTCTACTCAGCCACCTTTCCAACAACAACAACAACAACAACAACAACAACAACAGCAGCAACCACCACCACCACCACCACCACCACCACAACAACAACAACAACAACAACAACAACAACAACAACAAACACAGCAGTCAACTGATCTTCAATCAGTTATTACAAAATACCACACAAACCCAGAACTACTTAAGCTCATATTGGCCAGCAAAGTAGAGGAAGATAAACGAAGAACAGAAGAAGCAAAGCTCAAAGCAAAAGAACTTGACTTGTATCTTAAAAACCAAGAATTATCTACGAAAGACAAGAACCAAGGAGATCGCAGACGCTCTTCAGAAAGTAACAGCAGCAGTACAAGTAGTCTAGGTAGTCCTACCAACAGCACCTTAACAACAAATGATACGCTAATGCATCGACGCATTGCGCCTTATGCTATCTCGAGACCAGGTGTCATGTCCCCTCGACGCAATTCCTCTTCTCTTCTCTCGATGAACCAATTATCAATCAGTGGACAACCTGATATGTTGTCAACATCAGCACCTAACCCTTCACCTCAATATTTATATCCTTTGCCATCCTTAAGTAGTAATAGTCAAAAGTAAGTATGACAATATCTCAAAAATGGGCCCTAACATGTTGATAGTCATTATAAAACAACGACACCAATCAAAGTCTCACGTCGAAGAAAATCAATGCAAGCCATTACAAAAATTGTTGAAACTACTGAGTTTCCTTATGATGATCATTACTTTTGGAAGAATAATGGCAATACTGTACAAAAAAAGACTGGTTGTAGAAGTGTGTATTATAAATGTGCTAATAGCTGTAAGGTAAAGTACATAAAAAAAATCCACTACTCGGATAAAGTCGGATTCTATTGGCGTCCTTTCCGATCAAATAACACATGAAATTCATGCTTTCTGTTTTTTTTAGGGTTGTCCTGTCAATAAAACGGTTGTTGAACAGCCAGACGGAAGCTATGTAATCAAATACAGAGGGGATCATATACCTGAATGTACCAAAGTAGAACATATTAGAGACTTGTAAATAAATAAAAAATAAAAAAAAAGAGAGAGATCAATGCACATAAACTTGACGTATTTGACCGAAAAAATGTCTTGTGTTTATTTAGCGTGTTCCTATATATATAAAAAAAAAGGTGGATATAAAAATGATTTAATTTCTTCATTTTCGCTTCTTTACTTTTCATTTTATTTTCAAAATGACATTCTCTTTTGCTCTTCCAAGATTCTCTGGATCTACATTAGAACCACAATCAGAACCTATTATGCTATATGAACCACAATACTATCAGAAAGGCGCAGGAAGAGCAATGCATCTCCAATTAGTGCCTACACGGCCTACTCCACCTTTAAAACGGGCACTTAAACCACCTCACATTGTCATCCCACCACCCAATTTCGACCATATGTATATAGACGATCAAGTATTCTCAGCGTGGTCTTATGAAGAGGGATCAACAGCGGCATTGTGGGATTCGCCTTGATGCTCTGTATTTTTCTCACGATTTTGTACTACTACTACTACTTCTATTGCTATCATTCTGTAAATATAATAATAAACCATATTGTTTTTTACTTTTTTAATTTCTATTTTTTACGTTCAAAATAATCTGAATTGTTCATAAAAGTAATACTGTTATCAATAGCCCATTCTCCAACATGAAGATATTTTTCAACATATTTACGGATCTCCTCACTTTCAATTTTATCTGTCGCTGGTCTATTTTAGACTTTAGAATTTATCAGATTGTTTTAAAGCTTACTGTAGACCAGTATTACGCTTAATACCGGCAAGAACAGTGGATACAAGAACAGCATCGGCTGTAAAATGGAATAAACGGCCCCACATAATCAAATAGACACGAATACAATGGAAAGAGAGAAAGAGAGAGAAAGAAAAAAAATGAAGAGGGGAAACTATCTCTTTTTTATGTAATACAAGCTTCCCGAGTCACGTTCTTGATACCATTATGAAATTCCTTAATGACAAACAACAATGAGTCAGTTACTAAAGCTACCTCAGTTCAGGAAGTAAACTCACTCTATGTTTATACTGAATTGAAGCACTTTTATCTTCATACCCTATGATAGCATTGCGTAGATACTGACAACTTGACTTTTAATAGGTATCATTTTTGAAGGAGGGGAATGGCCTCACTTTGATAGCATGAATAGATATACTAATATCCTCTCTTTTTCTGCATTTATGTTTAGTGGACATTGTCTTTATCAGCCGCCTTTTGTAAACTCTGTTTCAACATCATATTTAGCCATACTATCCTCATCCCTCTCCTTTGTACAGGTCTATATAAAATAGACTCACTTCGTATTGTGAATCATTTTCCTATCATAACTAAACATTGTGTTATTCAAGTACACATCAGGTTGCTGGTTTACTTCATTCTCTCATGCATACACAGATCACATCAAGGGACTGCATAAATCTTTAGACTGGATTTCTTTCATAAGCCACCGCACATAAACACACTTTGTGTCTCTCTCATTAAGCATCACTTGATAAAACCTATTTGTTTACTATGACTCCCAACTTGAAAAGAAAAGCACCTGAAGAGGAAGACAAGCCTCTTAAGAGAGCCAACTCTACTGTTCAAGACCATGGTTCTGATGAAGAAGATTCTGATGACGGTCTTCAAGTAAGTCATGACATCAACACGTCGTATTTATGGTATAGGATATTGTCGATGTCGATTTCGACTTTTATAACCCTGATGATATTGATTATCATGCACTCAAGAAACTGCTAACACAACTCTTTTCTTCTGATGCCGAGTTACTTAACTTGGGTGACTTTGCTGATATTATGATTGAAGAGAATCAAGTCGGTACTACTGTGAAAGTGGATGATCAAAAGTCTGATCCTTATGCTATCTTGAGCATGATCAACATGACCCAACAAAAGGTAAACATACCTCTTTCTCTTCCTATTACTCAACAAGCCGACACGATAGGACAAAGAAGGCATTCGACAACTATGCACCTACCTTATCAACAAGTGTCCTAAAAAGAATGAATCCCTTTCAAAAGCTGTCAAGGACATTTTGTCTCTTGAGTCAGGAGATAAGCATGTAGGTTGGGTTGTTTCTGAACGATTTATCAACATGCCTGTTGAAATCATGGCTCCCATGTACACTATGCTTCAAGAAGAACTAAAGAAGGCTGTTGAAGAGGTAATGGATTGTGGTTAGTACGTGTAAACTGACGCATCTATAGAAAGAACCTTATGTGTTCGAGTGGTACATGTTCATTAGCAAGACATACAAAGAAGTAGTCTCAACAGTAGATGAAGATGAAGAACCTCAACAAAAGAAAGCCAAATCCAGTATGGATTCAGAAACCTTTTATTTCCAATCTGAAGATGAGATCATTGCCAAATACGCTGAGCACCAGTTTGATTTCAAGTTTACAAACAGTGACAAAGAACAAGCTGCTGATTCAAGACGTGCCTTTTCTGACTTTGGTATTGCTCCTTCTCGTAAACTGTTTCTTGTACACAAGTCTAAATACGATGATCTTGTGAATGAGATCATCAAGACATGTTCATCTACACCTTCTGCTTAAATTATGTAATAAACTCTTTATTAAGACATTTTGTATTCACACACTTCACGTACTTGACCATGAGTAGCAGATGATTTAAAGTCAATCACAATGTCAAGGTCTCTAGGATTGGATTTGTTGGGAGCACAACTCAATTCACCTTCAATAGTTTCACCCTTCTTTAAGGTCAAGGCTTCAGGTGTATAGAACACAGTTTGTTTCCAGTGAGTGTACTTGGAAAAGGGGCCCGTAGAGAATTCAACAGGCTTGTGACAATGGGTAAAAGCAATATCGAACCAGGCAATGAAAGCATGAGCATAATCATCGCGTTGAGCAGTAATCTTGAAGGGTGCCTTGAATGTCAAGTCTTCTTTGGTCACAGTGGCAATATCAATCTCTTTGAATGCGCATGTGTCACTCATCACACAACGAGGTTCAACAATATCAACCAAAGGTTCTTTAATCGCAATCTTCTTGATAGAAGAATAGTCAAAGCCATAGACATTATCCCAGTAACCAATCTTTTCTTCCTTGTAATCACCATCTTCAATGGCAGCAATGCACATCACAGCCTTGTCAGGGAAGATCATGCCTCCAGGAGCCAAGTACTTGTCTCTGGCAACAAGGACAGTGTCCAACATGGATTCGTATAACAAAAAGTAGCCCATCCATTCAGAAATGATGATATCGACCTTGTCTACAGGTAAAACGACTTCTTCCATTTTACCTTGAATAAGAGTCACTTTATCCTCTAAGCCATTATCTTTCACAATCACACGGGCTTGGTGAATAATGTTGGACATATCAATCTAGACAAGTATTAGGGAACACAGACAATAGAACAGACCATTCAACTTACACCATAGACATGTTTAGCACCAGATTTGGCAGCAAACATGGAAAGAATACCAGTACCACAACCTACATCAAGCACAATCTTGTCCTTGAATAGGTGCTTATTGTTATACATCGAGTTACGGTAAGACAAAGTACGGACTTCATCCTTTAACATTTCCTATACAAAAATAAACGTCAGTTGTGGATCTAGAGTGACTTGATCTATTGGATCTTACTTCATGAATACCTAGAAATAGAAAGATACACAGTCAGTCATAGTGTTTATATCTATAGACAAGAACTTACCAAAGTGAGCATAAGAATCAAAGTAGTAATCCTTGCTAGTCATACTAGCATCAGTGGTAGTAGGAGCAGACATGATTCAAGAAAGAAAGGGATAAAGCAAAAAAATTTTTGGACTGGCTTGACCCATTTTATAGAGAAACTCCGATGTCAATAGAATGAATTTGATTGGTTAAAGCAATTCAAGGCTTATTTTTTTTTATTATTATTATTAGAATTAACGACGATTGATACCATTTCTAACTTCAGGGAACTTTAAGGGCACAACCAGAGTAGCCTTCTTAGCCATCTTGTTGTTTGCTTCGCGACATTCTTCCGCACTGGCTTTGTCTACTTTACAACCCAAACTTCTAAATAATGTGGTGACTTTGGTAGGCTTAAGTAAAAGATCTTTACAGATATCATCAATCACAACACTATATCCAGATACTGAAAGAATGAGAGTAAACATGTATAGAAGGATCTTGTCAGTCATAAGAGGAGTACGGCTAAAGTATGTCAGTCTATCATATAAACCAATAAACAAACTTACTGGTTGGATTCAGTATATCTTTCAGCAAGACCATCAAGAACAATGCTTGAGGGACTCTTTAAAGCTGCCTCTACCTTTCTACGGTTCTTTAGATCTCCAGGACGAACACGAAGATAATATCCCATAAGCAAGTTAATGTACATCAGTGTACGAACACGCTTACGGTCTTTCTTTCCAGAAGATCCCAAGATAGCCATCAAACGATCATTGATAAACTTGGAATCATGATAAGCCAACAAACTCTTGACACCCTCCAAAGATGTCTGCTTCAAGAGTTCCTTATAATTCAAACTCTGGAGTTCTTCTTCAGTTACAATAGATGAAAGATCGTAGACTTGATCAGGAGATTCAGCTTCAAGACTGTGTTTGGGTACTGGTAAAGAAGTCTCCATGGATTTCTTGATTTCGTCTTTCTTTGGTATGCTGACAGTGGCCTTATTGATTTCGCTGTGTAAATGGTCCATTTCTTCCATGATATCATCACCCTTGACCATGTTTCTTTCATCGCTCTTTAATTGTTGCTTGGCCTTGGCTGTACCGAATGCTAGACCAAGCGCAGTACGAGCCATTTGACCACGAGCAATAGCACTAGGGTTTATGCTGTCGCTAGATAATGCCTTGACGGTACGTGACATCTTCATCACAGGCGCATTGCTGATACTCAATGTGTTCTTTTTTTTGTTGTACACACCGACAATATATCTAATTAGGATTAAAACGCATCCGTATGCCAATGGATCTGACTTACTTGCATTGGTTGTTACGGACAGCATCAGGACCAAAGTTGATGGCATTAAAACTGACTTTATCGGTCTCACCGGAAACAACACGGTGATCTGCTCTTTTGGAGGAGGAAGTATTCTCTGGTTTGTATGCTGTAAAGAGGGTGTCTGAAGGAGGCTTTGTGCCGGGAAATGTGGCTATATATATAAAAAAAAAGATATTAAAAAAAGAATCGAGCATGATGAATGGATTACCCAAATAAGGTGTTTCTACATCGGCTTGTTTCTCAATAATCTCAACCTTCACATGACGCGATGAATTGTGGTCGATAGAGTTCTTTCTTTTGCCCATAGTGATATTGTTTTAAAAAAAACGATTTTTTTAGTTTTTTTTCTGGGCACTTGTCAAAGTGGCTTACTAGCTTAATAGTCACAAAAAAGTCATGCAGAAAGAGAGGGAGGGAGGGGAAAGATCATTTGGGGCTAATTGGCATGGACTTTTGCATTGAAGATAGCTTGAGCTCAAGGCCATTGAAACCATATTTCTCATAAACGATTGTAGTTTGGTATTGACAAGAACAAATGAGAGTGTAATGTTCATATCAAATACAACAGCAAGAAATGCAGTGACTATCCGAAGCGACAATCAGTGAGAACTGCAGATTTAGTGTGAAACATCAGGCTTTATGGATAGCAGTTTATCATAATAGAATGACTCACACGTATGAGAATACCTTATGATAAATACTGTGGAATCATATACTCCATTGATGAAATGAAGAATATCTCATTATACAGGTGTGCCATAAGACTTGCAAAGTCTACATCAAATAAACCTGATTTGATCCAGAATTGGTTATAAAAATGAAGCCTAGCTTTGAAACTCGTCTTTAGGAAAGTAAGATACTTGATGAAGAATGAAAGTTATACAAGCTTAGGAATTGAATAAAAACAACACGTTAGATAATGATGAAATGTACGTACATTGTGAATCCCAATTGTTATGATATCTTTGCAAATCAAAATGTGAACAAGTATAAAAGGCTTTTCATTAAATTAAGCGAAAAGTAGTTGTGTGCATGGGTCAAATCAGAGGAGGAAAAGAAGAGTGAAGAAGTTATGAAGGTGCTTGTGCAGTGAAATATATCCATGAGTGGCTATATACAATATTTATGCAGAATACAAACAATTTAGTCGCATTAATGAACTGCTAATTCTCTCTGGCATAGCATACCATGCATTTGTGTAATTAATCAAGTTTTTTTTTTCTATCAAAAGATTGATTCTATGCATTTGTATCAATAAACCTTTTATCTATAAACAAACACATTCTTCATATGTTAACATTTCCTTTGGATTCAGAGGATTAGGTATCTCTTCCATTATATATTCTATTGAAATAACCTATTCAGTAGCACTTTGCCTGCTTGGATGATAGAGACACCAGGTAAACAACTGCTTCAACGATGAAACAGACAACAATTCATTCAAATTTTGTTCTTTTTCTTGAGCATATAAAGGTAGCATAAAACCTGTCTATACACGTATGAATGCTCTAAATACTTACAAACAGTGCGTACTAACATCTAAGGTATCTTTGATGTTGATTTCGACCAAAAAAGCGACTTGTAAGATTTGACCAAGAATTTCCCAAAAATAAAGAGTATTACTCATGGAAAAACTCGAGTTGACAACTCTTTGAGCTTCTTTTTGACGCTACAAGACAAAAAATAGAGTTATCGACAAGCTTAAATACTCAAAATAAGCGCAAGGCGCTGTAATTTTTGGTAAATGTGCTTGTTTGCTAATTGTACTATGAAAATAATGAGATATGAGCAAAAGACCTTGTAAACGTTTTTGTCTATTTGCTCAATATTTTAGCAGCAAAGTTGCTATGTTTTTTACATCAGTAGATTTAGAAAGCAGAAACCTCCGACTTTCATCACTGTGTCTTTGTGCAGTTGCAAGCAAAAGCTTGATTTTTGATGCGGCTGGATAAAGTATTGAGGTTGTTCTCTGGCTTCAATCTCTGATACATGACAATCTGGCTAAATCGAATGTTCTCGTATCTTATCTTGATTGAAAAGAGAAAAAGGAACATAAGTTTTGTAGCAAACAAAAAGAAAAGTTATGAATTTTTTTAGGGTCTGCTTTCAGGGAAAAGAACGATTGTTGGCCGATTTAAAATGACTATCTTTATGTGTATGCATGGATCTACGGACATAGATATGCTTCAAATGAAAAGAGATACGAAAAGAGATACGAAAAGAGATACGAAAAGAGATACGAAAAGAGATACGAAAAGAGACAATATCTTTTTTTATTTTTTTTTCTTATTTTTATTTTTATTCTGATATCCAAGTAAAAAACGCTTTGTGTTATTTCAGGTGGTTCCCAAAATGGAAAAGAAGGAGGTGAATGTCATAGTAGTCTAAAGTTCTCTGTTCCGAGGCAAATTCCTCATCTGTCCATGTCATAATTGCCACCTTTATCTGTTGTACAGCCGAGAACTCTGATTTGAACCCTATTGAAACTTTGTATGCACAAATGCAAGTGCGGTACCCACATTCTACAACAATTAGACAATGTGTTGAGCTATAAATTGGAACATGTTAATTCTCAATACATAATAGATATGTAGTCACTAATAGAGCTAATTTAGGCACAGTAGATATCGATTTTTTTGTTAATTTTACAATGAAGCATCGCCTTAACATGTATATACTTCCCAGTATCTTCCTTTTTTAATTTAATAAAATCATTTTTGGGTTCCCACTATAGATTAGATATGCATGCACACCCAATTATTAAGCAAACATACATACTCATATAGTAACGCTTTATGTCTTGTGTAACAGTTTTTGTTTACAAACACTCATGAAACGCAGTGTTTCTACTATCGCAGGTTATTTGGCTATTGATATAGCTCATTAATTGACCGCCAAAGAAAAACCCTTTTTAATCTCATACAATCCTTTGCTCTCTTCTTTCCTGCTATTTTAATCTTCTATTTGTCCCAAATTCCTATTATCTTATTATATTTTTATTGCTTAATCAATCCAATTTAAGTCTCTATCGGGAAAAATTACACATATGTTAGCTTCCTTTATCTTTCTCTCTATCTATATTCAAGGTGGAATTTATGAAAGACTATATGGCTAAAAGTAATAAAGCCAAACCAGAATCTCAAACGTATCCCAAGAAAATGATTCTGATATTGAAAAAATTAACAACAATGTTACTAAGGGTATCGCATTAAAGGGTTATTGGTCTGATGTTGTCAATGGTTTGAAAAAAGCGGGTCTTACTACAGAGGTAAAGTGCATAATATTTTTCTCAATTTATCAGCATGACTGATGGCTATCACTCTGTATATATTGTTTATGGTTTGTGCCTCATTGACTTTAAAAAATATGATTTAAAGAGATAGTTGGTAAGTGATGTAATAGTCATAATTTACTTTATCCTGTGTAATAACATAAATACATCTGTTAGCATGAAAAAAAAAAAAAGAAAATCGCGAAGTCGATTGTAATTGTGTCTTTTGATGCTGAGGCGGGTTTCTCAATGATCTGCATTTCTCTTCTAGTTTTTATCAGTTTTCTTCTCTGCTTTTGTATAGCTGCCATTTGTTTTTGTTTTGATCTTTTCTTATTTTGGTGATTTGACTAAAGCACTGTATTCATATCGTTAATTGTTTCTCAGGTTTATTCATAAAATCATGACCCTTAGATTCTCCAGGATTTCTTGGTCTTCGCCTTCGCTCCGAATCTGGTCTCAAAAGAGAAACGCATGCGTTCTCTTCCCACTCTTTTTTCTCCATTTGACTTTTTCAAATTCACCTCAACAACAAACTTGTTAAGCTCACACTGTGTAGAATATGTCAGTACACTGCCGCTATAACTAATTTTATTTTTTATTTATTTATTTATTTTTTTTTTGTAATCAATACTTTAACAGAGTAAAAAGCTTCAACAATTGAGGGCAAATTTACCAACTGGTGCATTCTTTCAATCAGGCTGAAGTCCTTAATTGCTGTAGGCACATAAACTCCATCAGCAAGAATCATCATTTGGAAAAGAGTACAATGGAGCCCTATTAGAATTCTTATGTTAAATAGCTGATTTCTCTATTTTGGACATGACAGACAAACGAGGACATACCTTCAACTAAAAGACCAAGAGACAAAGGGTTTGTCACACCTAAACAAAGTTGCTGGTCCGCAGAGTTTTTCATATGCTTCATCAGCTTTACAAAGTCGCTTTCGGGCTGGCATTTGCTTACTGTGTCTGGTCTTTTGACTTCAACAAAGAAAAAATAGCGTTCTTTTCCCTTGACCTTTGTGCCGATCATGAAACCAGGCTTTTTGCCATTTTCGTTCGGTTTGTCAATGCTATTCATGAGTATTTAATATAGGTGAATTTGCACTCACATTGCATAGCAGAGGTCATCAGTTTCATCTTGAAGCAAGAGTCTTCGAATTGCTGGCATTATATGCTTTTCAGTAAAGGATGCTTCCGAATTATATGCAATACAAGCACGGAATCGACTTTCGTATTCAGCTAGGTCTTTAACCATGCTCATCATGTCTTCTTCTTCTTTCTCATCAGCTTTCTATCTACAAATATTGTTAGAGAGAGCTGTTTTTCTGAAATGACTCAACCTAAGTCAGCCATGTTCTTGCAATACACCACTGCTTTAGAAGGTGTACGGCTTAACTTGGACTTCATGCGGATGGCCATTGACCTGAAAGCTTTACGAGTGCCGCTTTCAAAGTATTTTGCAACACATCTTTCATCATTAAACACATTGAAGGGGAAGATATGAGAGAGAGCGCTAAAGTGAGGATATTTGGTCCGATTGAAGTCAATATGTGAAAAGAAAGAGGAAGTATAGCTTTTGGATACTTACAGGATTCTTAAGCAGTTGATGTCATTATTTTTTTAGACCTCGCTTATTGAGCGCTCTCTGAATCTCTTAAAAGCCTTAGTCAAGAAACTGTGGTCAGACAAAAACAGGTTAAATGGCGCTTCAGGGCGCCATAGCTCCTTATCAAATACGCATTTGTAATGGTATCACCAGAGCACAGTTGAACCATTTCCTAATATCTTCAATGTCTTTGAGGGCAGGAGCTTATTGGATTCATCTGACAGCAAAGTAAATACAAACCACAAATCAATGGGAGTTTGAAGTTGAATAAAAGTCAATATTTGTTGCCAGTATGTCCATCTTACTGGGCAATCCACAAAAAGGTGAAAGATGCTTTCATCTACCATACCACAAATGTGACAATCAGACGAAGTAAACGTGGTAGCCCTCCAAGAGTTGACCTTGCCTCCATCGGCAACGCTATCATGCAGGAGTCGCCACCAGGGAGTAAAAGCTTTTGTGTTCATTTCCAGTGACTAAAAGAGCTTCCATTGTGAAGATGATAGGCGCCGGGTGGAAGGTGTACGGTAAGGAATATAAATTTCAACCGGGTCGCGTTGATCATTCCAATATCTTCTAACAGATCCAGAAGTAGATTCAAGGACTATCTTGGGTTGTCGACAGCCGGAAGGCAGCGCCTAATGGTCAAGCGATGGAAGATAACTGTTTCTATAAGGATATTGTGACGAAGAAGGCACCACAGGGCTAGGAGGGAAAAAGTTACATTTAGCTTGAAGTGCTGTATGCAAAATGCAACTGATAGTGTCAGATAGAGAAAGAGAAAAAAAGGGCATCAAAAATCCGCATCAGAGGTACGCCTGTACTTGATAAATGAGCGATGAGCTTCAAACGGACCAGTGGTAACATTGTAACACAATATATCTGACACTAAGAAGGGCCATTTGACGGTGGGGAGTGGTAGTGCAGAGTTTGTTTTGGCTTGTAATACTAACAATACGGACAAGTCCAAAAACCAATGTGCAGGCCATGATGAAGACAGCTCCAAAGGTGGCAAACGCTCCAGGAACCTCAGTAGTTGCAGCATGGGTGTAAAAAGCTTGAAAATTGTACGAAACAGGGTGGGAGCTACCAGTAGAGGCAAAATTGAAGCATGGTCGGTATTGATTTGTACAAAACGAACCAACTAAGGGGTTAGGAAATCGGTACTAACATGGCCTTGGGACAATTTTTTCAAGTAAATCATATGAAGTATCATAGCCTGATTTTCCAAATCGACTAATACAACACCACCTTGTTTTTTTTGGCTTGCATATCGCTGCCCAATTAGGCTTAGGCCAAAACGACATAGCTAAATCTTGGATTAGTCGTTTGATTGATGTTAGCCAAAGGAAAGGTTAATACAATGACTCGCATAATATGCCATAATTGACTCAGGATTAGCACGTCGACCGCCACAGCCATACCACGTACAGATAGATACATTTTCCTTAGATTGTCTGTGTGCTGAAAGATTTTCAAACGCAATTCCTTAAGAAAGGCGTCAAATTGAGCAGGACTGGAATAGAGAGGATAGACTAACAAAGTAGCAGCAGTATCGGATGTTTGATCATGCCATGATATACCAAATGAATTGCAGATCGACATCGATTCTGTAAAAGGGAGGCCACTCAAAGAGACCATCATCGTTTTAGAAGCATTCGTCTTCGCATTGGAGGCTTTGGAGTATAAATCAAGAATGTGTAAAAGGTGAGGCCATTCAGCAGGCAAGGACAAAAAAATTTTCAAGTCATTAGCATAAGCAAGTAATTTGATGGGAGTCGAAGAAACTAAACGATCAGACATATTCAAAGGAGCAAGTGGGTGTCGATTGCCTATGCCCAAGGTCGGTATGAAGAGGCCTTTAATACTCGAATTGGCTAGAATATATTGCAATAAAGGCTCATAGGCTAAATTGGATAGCAAAGGTGAGAGAGGATCACCTCGACGTATCCCACATGCTTGTAAAATTGAAGTGCCAGTCATTTATAGAAATTTTGCTTTTGGTCTCAAAAAACAATCTAGTCAGGCTGTCAATGAAGACGAATAGAAAATCAAATCTTTCAAGGACTAGTTGCAGATATTGCGAGTGTACTCGATCATAGGTTTTCTTAGCGTCCAACAGAACTGCAACCTCAGGATCCAAAGACTTGTTTTCACGAAGAGTTGTCATGAGCATATGGTTAATTCATCCATTATCTGATATTAGTCGGCCAGGAAAAAAACAGTTTGATATGGATTTATCAGTTTGGGCAACAGCTCATTGAGACGATTGGCCATTAGCTTGGTAAAAATCTTAGCATCTACATTTATCAGTGATAAAAGTCGCCAATTCTTCAGTAGAGTAATATTTCCTTTTTTGAACAGCAATATCAATCTTGTATGTTGCCAAGAGGATGGAAAAGATCCATGAAAAGCATTCGGTATGATAGTCAATAGAAGATATGAAAATTTCTTAGATCGAGGGCAAAGATACTTGTACAATTCGAATGGCAGACCATCGAGCCCTGGGCTTTTAGATAGAGGACTATGTTTAATAATGGTCATTAGCTCGTCTATTGTTGGCGGCTTCATGAGTGACTCTTGGTCGATAGCAGAAAGAGTACTAACTCTGGGAGTTGATTGGACCAACTGAGTAGCTGCATTGTAATCTATTGGGTCTGGCGTATACAAGGAGGAATAGAACTGATGAGCTTCTTGCAGTATATCCTCTATGTCGTGAACCATTGTACCACTGTCAGATTTTTGTAAACATGTAATTGTTTGTTGTGTTTGGTGAGATTTCAAAACTTGAAAGAAATACTTATTGCTTATTTCCTCTTGTGTATGCCAGCGAGTGACTGTTCGCAACATTGGGCAGCTTCCGTATCAGTCAATTGCTCAATCTGTTTGTCAATGACAGATAGTTCATTCAACAAGGATGGAGTAGAGTTCTCACTAGTAACCATCGGCTTAGCTGATAAGAGTTGTGTTCGTCTGTTCTGGGGTTGTTTCAGTAGGTGCTTGGATCTAACGTTTGAATTGCTCGAATACGATTGTGCTAATTTGCGTATCATAAATTTCAAAGCCTCCCTTGTCCTCTGTCGCAGAGTGGCTAGCTCTGGATCAAAATTCAATTGAGTTGAATCGGGAGGTAGAGGGTTATTCGTATCTGGAATCGCAAGTTGAAGCATATCTACATTTGTTTGAGAGAAAAAAGTGGTCATCGTACAATCCAATAACTTGAGAAAGTGGTTGTTAAGCAGCAGAGTTGAATTGAAGCACCAAGGTCCAAGGCCAATAGATATCTTTGACACCAATAAATCGACAGTCAGAAGACTACGATCAGTCCAAGCATAAGGGAAATGGTGGAGCTGCGAATTAGTGATTTTTGGTGGTTGACTAGTATTTACATAAACATAGTCGATTGTGATGCAAATGTTTATGTGAGAGGCACTAGTAAAAGTAGGCAAACCTTCTGGGAAACAATCTGAGTAATTGATCCTTAAGCCATCAAACCATGGAGCAACGAGTGGCTTCCTGACAAAGGTGTGATCGCGGAAGTTGGTGTTAAAATCCCCTAGGATAAAAGTTAGTTAAGCATCTTCATAAGATGGTTGGAAAAAAGGGATCTCTGTGACTAAAGAGTCGTAGAAGAGGCCGAGCTTCCTCCACCGCTGACGCATATAAGTTAACCACAGAACAAACAAAGTTGTCGTTCCAGTCATATATATTCGCAAAAAATACACTGTCCATCTAGATAAGTAGTTGCATCTCTGATGGAAAGCTGCGCATTAATGTAAACTATAGCGCAATATTGAGTAACATAGATAGAGAATCGAGGAAAAATGAAATTGGTGAACTTGTGAATATGTGAATCAGTGACTGGGGAGCCTCTACTGGCAAAATCATCTTGAATACAAAGAATATCGATTTTTAAGGAGCGTGATTTGAGGTGTGATAGAAACTCCTTACGGAGTTTTGGTGATGACTCTTTGAAAATGCTGTGAACATTTAAAGAGCCTATTCTAATGTGGTTACTATTTATTAGGCCTCTGGCCATCAGCACTGGGTTTGTGTGCCGCATCTGACTCAGTACTGTTGCGCTCTCCTTCAAGTGAATCCAACTCCATTCCTCGAGACTCGATCTCCTCCTCAATGTGTTCCTCCTCTTCTGTATGATGATCCTGAGAAACAACCACAGGAGAATCTAAATTCATATGAACTGCCACTGTATCTGAGGCCTATTGAGAGCGAGACGAACCATCAGGACGGAAAACCGGCACAGACGGTTTCTCTCCAAGGGCTAGTTGTGCCTTGCGACGGGCTGCCTTATCCTTGACTGCTTCATATTCAGCCAACAAGGTAGAATCATCTTTCGAGCCTGAGTCTGCCTTGCAAAATCGTCGAGTATAACCCTTATCGTCACATTCAAAACACGCCTGTGCCTGCAAAGTAGGGCAATTGCGACGAACATGTCCTGCTTGGCGACAGTGGTAACAAATTGGTGCAGCACCCTTAAAAGAGGCTGGCGCATGCTTATACCAGTAACTGAGGTGCAGTTGTTGAGTCAAATCCTTAGTATCGATGGCGTTGCCAACCTTATCCTAGGAGTGTAGCCACAGATGCTGGAATCCTTCCACTTTGCCAAAAGTGTCCTGAATTGCTTTATAAGCCGCAATACGGTTGACAAAAATACCAGGAGGGAAGAAGAACAAAACAGGGCCGGTAGTAAGTGGTTGACTTACAATACTAGCTGCTTTACGATTCGACATCTCGGATTCAAAACTATGCGATTTGAAGATGACTTCAGGCATACACTTGATTGCGTTGTTTTGGGAGCTGATTCTCGGTGTATGAGGAATGCGCGGTCTGTTGACAATCTCGGCGACCTTATTTCAAGATATTTTGCCAGATACTGTCATAGCTGGATAAAATAAAGAATTTTGTTTTAAGGTTTTACATGATGAACAATGAAGATAGTGTACAGAAGCATCTGATATATGATGAATAATGAATGTCATGTAAAGAGGAGGTCATGTATTTCAAATTCCGTTCTCCGTTTCTTTTCCTTGCGTCCAACCTGCTGCTCTCTGCTCTGACGATCGTTCTTTTTCTCTTTATTAATACTGGCAATGACTGTTTTATCAATTTGGTAGGAAGAAGAAGTCGAAACGAAAATTTTGGCAAAAAGACTCCAGGTACACAAAAGTAACGCATAGTGTTGTAGTGTGTTGAAGACAGCATCATGTAAAGCGAGAAAGTGTACTATGCTCTCAATAAAAGAACCAGTAACTTAAAGGAGTGGGGCCCACAAACATAAGTAATGGGAGACTGTCCAAAAATTTGACATCTATATTGCAAATTCAAACGAATTGGCCACATTTAAACATGTACCTTTTTGCCTGAACAAAAGTTGGTCAGGTTTTCGAATAATAACTGGACACCCGAAAATAACTAAGCTTTTATTCTCAAATGCACAAGCACCAAAAACAAAAACACGCAAACGTACTGTTAAAGTAAAGAATGATTGTCTTCAGTCATCCTTAAACGTCTATCTCAATCTTTCTATATGCGAAACTCATTTCCTTTTTGAAAAGGGTAATCAATTTTCTTTAAAACCCGACAACAAATGGATCATCTTTCTTTTCCCTTTTTTTTTTATTCTTCCTCTCTTTCTTCTCTTATACATTTTAGACTATGGCCAAGGTACTTAGCATGCGCTTAATGCTAGAACTCATTGTGTTTGTCTTTATATACGTATAGAAACTATTGGGAAAGAAAGGCGAAAAGAAAATTATTAAAGCCAACCGTCCTGCACGAGCAGACTGGAAGGAAGGCGTAAAAAAGAAGCAAGTGGGTGTGTCTGATATGACCTTGCTTACGAAAATTACAAATGAGGCTATCAATGAAAATTTGCAAAAGAGATGGCAGAATGCCGAGATTTATGTAAACTTGTCTCCTTTTCTTGATGGGCACTTTTTAACTCATTTCTATATGTAGACTTATATTGGTCATGTATTGATTAGTGTTAACCCTTTTCGAGATTTGGGTATTTATACAGATGATGTTCTTACAAGTTACAAGGGCAAGAATTTACTTGAAGTATGATATCATTTTTGGAGACAAAAAAAAACCAGTAGCTGATATACTATATTTAGATGCCTCCTCATGTTTTTGCTATTGCTGAATCTAGTTATCACCATATGAATAGTTACAAGGAGAACCAATGTATCATTATCAGTGGTGAATCGGGTGCTGGTAAGACAGAAGCTGCCAAGAGAATTATGCAGTATATTGCCGCTGTTTCCGGTGACGGACAAAATTCGTCCATTAAAGAAATTAAGGAAATGGTCTTGGCAACCAATCCTTTGCTTGAAAGTTTTGGGTGTGCAAAAACACTGAGAAACGATAATTCAAGTCGCCATGTAAGCCAAACTTGAGTAAACAAACATAGACATATTTATGGGTTATGATAGGGTAAATATTTGGAAATCCAATTCAATGCTCAAGGTGAGCCTGTGGGTGCTGTCATTACAAACTATTTGTTGGAAAAGGTAAGCATATAGAAACTATACGTTGATTGACGCATTTCTTAGAACCGTGTGGTTGGTCAAATTGAAAATGAAAGAAACTTTCATATCTTTTATCAACTCACAAAGGGTGCTACCCCTGAATATCAACGTAAGGTTTCTCCACGCTTCATTGTTTGTTGTTGACGTTTTTCTATATAGAATCCTTTGGTCTCCAAGGACCTGAAAGCTTTTTATATACAAGTAGAAGTGGTTGTTTGGATGTACCTGGTATTAATGATGTTCAAGACTTTCAAGATACTTTGGTAAGGACAAATAGGTCATTATACGGTTTTGTTTAACTGTGTATAGAATGCTATGAATGTGATTGGTTTAGAGAAGCATGAACAAGATGAAATCTTTAAGATGTTGGCTACCATCTTGTGGTTGGGTAATGTTGTATTTGTAGAAGATGATAATGGGAATGCCATGATTTCAGATGCTGATGGTAAAAGTGCACGATACAGGATATACATTTACTTATATTGTGTATAGTGGCCAATTTCATTGCTTATCTTATGGAAGTGGATGCTGAATCACTCTCAAAAGCGCTTACAAGCCGTGTTATGGAAACAACGCGTGGAGGCAGAAGAGGCAGTGTGTACGAAGTGCCTCTCAATATTGTTCAGGCAACAGCTGTACGTGATGCCCTTTCTAAAGCCATTTATGAACGCCTGTTTGAATGGATTGTGACCCGTGTCAATGTGTCGCTTCAAGCACGTACTGCTCATCAATATACCATTGGTGTCTTGGATATTTATGGTTTCGAAATCTTTGAGGAAAACAGCTTTGAACAACTCTGTATCAACTATGTGAACGAAAAACTCCAACAAATCTTTATTGAATTGACATTAAAGGCAGAACAAGAAGAATATGTGCGTGAACAAATTCAATGGACACCCATCAAGTTCTTTAACAACAAGATTGTGTGTGATCTTATTGAAGAAAAGCGACCTCCAGGATTATTTGCTGCTCTCAATGATGCTTGTGCTACTGCTCATGCTGACTCAGGTGCTGCTGATAATTCGTTTGTGCAACGTCTTGGTTTCTTGTCTTCTAATCCTCACTTTGAATCCAGAGGCTCCAAGTTTTTAATTCGTCATTATGCCGGTGATGTGCTTTATAATGTAGAAGGTATGACTGACAAGAACAAGGACTCTCTCTTAAAAGATTTGCTCAACTTGGCCACTGGTTCTTCCAACCAGTTCATTGCCAACACTTTGTTCCCTGAACGTATTGACCCTAATTCCAAAAAGAGACCTCCTACTGCTGGTGACAAAATCAAGATGTCATGTAACACTTTGGTGACCAAACTGATGCAATGCCATCCCAGTTATATTCGTACTATCAAATCCAACGATAACCGTAGTCCTTCTGAATATGATGAGAAGCGTGTATTGCATCAAATTCAATATTTGGGTCTCTGTGAAAATATCCGTGTACGTCGTGCTGGTTTTGCGTACAGAACAACATTTGAAAAGTTTGTGGAGCGATTCTATCTATTGTGTCCTACAACCGGCTATGCCGGTGAATATATCTGGAACAGAGATGCACAAAGCGGTGCTCTAGAAATCCTAAAGCACAACAATATTCCTGCGGAAGAATGGCAATTGGGTACGACCAAGGTCTTTATTCGTCATCCTGAGACCATTTTTGCCTTGGAGAATCTGCGTGATAAGTATTGGCACAACATGGCCACTCGTATCCAACGTGCCTGGAGAGCTTATGTGAGATACAAGATTGAATGTGCTAAAAAGATTCAACGCTTCTGGAAGCAAAACAAGTACAATATTGGGTATCTTCAATTACGCGAATATGGACATCAAATCCTTGATGGTCAAAAGGAAAGACGTCGATACTCTCTTGTCAGTATGAGACGATTCACAGGTGATTATTTGGATATCAAACAAGGCTCTGGTCTATCCACCATGATTCGAAATGCTATTAGCTTTAAGGGTAATGAAGATGTCGTGTTTAGTATGCGTGGTAATACTCTGGTTCCTCGTGCCATGCGTTCTAGTGTGCCCAGTCCAAGAACATTTGTTTTAGTAAGTCAATCAGAATCAAGAAGTATATATTTATCATCCCCTAGACAAATCAAAACCTACATATTGTAGTGGCCACTAAGAACGGTAAGGTATTGTCCATGGTCGATGAGAAGGTTATTAGCTTGAATGTGATAAGTGGTATCAGTGTTTCTACACTTCAAGATGACTGGGTTGTGCTGCATGTAGACTCTTCCCCTGATGGCGATACAATCCTCTCTTGTACTTTTAAGACTGAAATGTTGGCACATATCTTACAACAAACAGGCGGTCGTATCAAGGTTTCAGTGGTGCCTCAGATTCAATACAAAAAGAAGGGAGGAAAAGCAGTGACTATGAAGTTTGTCAAAGATGAAGCTGCCAAGGGTGATGGTGTTTATAAAAGTCATGTTGTCAAAATTTGTTCAGGTTCTCCAGCTGGAAGTCGTATGTAGAGTCTATCTATAATGTCTTTGTACTCAATTTTTTTATAGAATCTGATCCTCCTTGTGCTGTCAAAGCAAGACCCACACAAAGTACAACTCGATCTGCACCTCGTAATAATGGACGTCAGAAACCTGCACCCAATACAACGCATGCTGCACCTACTGCAAACCGCTCTGTACCACCACCACCTGCTCCTCCAGTCGCATCCAACGCTTCTCCACCTCCACCAGCTACACCTTCTTTGCCTCAATACAAAGCTATCTATCCTTTCCAATCGCAAGAAGCAGGTGAAATTGCGTTCGTCAAGGACGATATTTTAGAAATCTTAGAAAAGGACGAGAATGGATGGTGGTTAGCACGTCATAATGGGATTGAAGGTTGGGTACCTAGTAATTATCTGGAAGAGTATGTGCCACCTGTTGTCAGATCCACACCTCCTCCCCCTCCTCCTCCAGCACGAAGAGCACCTCCTTCTGCACCCGCTGCACCCGCTGCACCCGTTGTACCCGCTGCGCCCGTTGTACCCGCTGCACCAAGTGCCAGTGTACCTGCTTGGAAACAAGAGTTAGAAGCACGTAAATCGGCTGCTGCCAATAATCCTAGTGCGCCTGTGCCTGTTGCAAGAAGAGTACCACCTGCACCAGGACCTAAGCCTGTCATTCCTGCCAAACCTAGTAGCATGAGTAAACCTGCTATTCCTTCTCGACCTGGTGGAGCACCTACACCAGCTCCCAGAGCACCTCCTCGCAATGCCAATGGCACGCCTTCTAATGCGGCTGCTTCTTTAGCTGATGCTGTAAGTAGAATTGCTTTTATCTATTTCATACTCATCTTTTATTATAGCTCCGTGCACGTAGACAACAAGCACCTTCCCATCATGATGATGATGACGACGAGTGGTAAAAAAAACAAATAAGGAATAAATTAGAGAAATGTACACATTCTTTATTTGTTTTGTTTATACAGGGCTAAAGGCACATCATCGTCTTTTCTATTCTCTTCATCACTTTCATCTTCCTCTTCCTCTTCGTCTTCAGAAGAGGAACTATCACTGATTTGCTGTCTATTTGGACGTTGATCAAGCTTTGTATATAAACTTTTTGTAGCCTGTGTGGGTGCTTTGATAGGTCGAGCATTCTTTTGAGGATTGAGATAATTATCAGGTACAACAAACCCTGTGGGTTCTGTCTTGAGACCATTTGTAGGTGACATGAATGTGGTATGTTTAGCACCTTTTTTAGGTTGAGGGGCAGAAAGAGGTCTCTTGACCAGTCGCTTCTTTCTCTTTCTCTCTTCACTCGGATATGGATTTGTATTGTTGTTGTTGTTGTTGTTGTTGTTGTTGTTGGCAATGACTGATAGATACCAAAACATTTGATTTGAAATTAAGACTTGTTCATGAAGTGGTCGACGAGGATTGGCTAATTTGATATGTGATAGTTTATAAATCGCTCGTTCAACATGTAAAGGTAATCGTGTCATGTACATTGGATTCAATTGAAGATCTTGTTTATCGTCTTTTTGTGCAAGATTGGCTGTTGCTTGGTCAATGTTAGGAGTATAGTTGTGCTTTGGTTTTCGAGAAAACAGAGAAGAAAGTGTGAATCGTCGGTTTGTAGTGGATGGTTCTGCAGGTATTTTGGTATCTTCTTGTTCATGTGTAGTAACGGGATCAACCTTGTTCTTTTTTGATTTTTCATCTGACCAAAATGCCCAAGACCAAGCACTTTTACGATGTGGTGTAGATGTAGATACAGACCGTGTGATGACAAAAGGTGTAGGAGGAGAAGTATCTTCTTCTTCTGGAATAGGTTCTCTTGTCGCAATGCTTAAATCGCGCACTTGTTGAACTGGTTCTTCTATAACTAGATTATCAGATAGTGTAATGCCACCCTCAGTGACATGATAGTCTGATTCACTCTTTCGTTTCACTAAAGGAGGTCGTTGTTGATTGACTGGTGTGACAGACGAATTTCTTTTGAAATTAGTTCGTGCACCTCTTCTTAATAAAGGTCGATCGCCTTTTGGAACAAGTGCTCTTGATTGATCCAAGGGGGATGAATTTCGATCAAATATCAAGAAATCAGGCACATTTCGATATTCTATAGGCTATAAGCTACAGAGTTATTTTTATGTGACATTTACCTCCTGCAGGCGGAAACTGTAGACTCACACTTCTTCTGAGCGTCTTGTTTTTCCTTGCTTCTTCTTCCATGAGTTTCTGTTGGTCATTCGCTGTAAAATACTCGGATAAAATAGACTGTCTTCGTCTTGTGCTCTTTCTTCGAATCATGAGTCCATGTGCCTCTACGTATTTCTCGAATTCAGTAGGTGCAATTTCTGGATGTTGTGATGCTGGCACCCTATCAATATGGTTATTTATCTATCACACTTGTGCGATAGACTTACCAAAACAAATGAGAAGGGTTTGAAGTAAGTATATTGATCACTTCTTTTCGTACTTGTTCTTTTTCTGCAGAATGACTGAGCTGTCGAGTCAAGGAAGGTGCGCGAGTGAGTCCAGTATGATGTTCTGTCTCTGTTGTGGTGGGTGTAGGTGGTGTGTGTTCTTGTTTGAGTTCTTGTGGTTCTTTTAGCAAGTCCCACTCATCTTGTTGAGAAGGGCTGATTTCAGGTAAAGCGATCAAGGTATTAGTAGACATAAGGGAAAAAAAGAAGCAGATAGAAAAGAAAATAGGTATATATTGATATTTAAAAAAAGGAGGGGGAAGTTGACTTTCTTATGCAAATTGTATGTATGTAGTGTATTCAGGGGTAGTTTATAACATATAGAAAATAAAAAAGAACAATGATGATCAGTACAAAACAAAAAAAAAGAGTGAAAAAGGGAAGGAAGCAAATAGAAATCGAGGTTTTTTTTATGGTTCTACAATACGCTTTTTTTGGTCATGATAGGAGAAATCATATACGCACAGGTAAGAATTTCACATATAAATTCGATCCTTAGTCTATGACTACAGCTTTAATAATTTCGGTCATTCAATATCACACTAAAAAAACTGCAAATAGAATTATGTACGTTTATTCACACTAGAGAATATAAGGCAAGAACAATATGGATATTAGTTGTTTTTATTGTTCTCTTTTTTTTTTTTTAAGTAGAAGCCCAATGCACAATCATGCTTATCCAACATGAATGAAAATATGACATAGTTAAATGTCCGCATCTGCAAGAAGGTATGAAGGGTGTTGTCTAAGGGTCAACATTGAATATCCTTGATTCTTGTTTATGCTATTAGCAATGTATTGGTCATAATGACTGTTGCGTGTTTCAACACTTGTCTTATGAGGTCCTTTTTGAGTTTGTCCTTTTCTCAATGTCCTTTTTATCAATTGTTTAGTATACCAAACACCGCTTCTGATATCAGCATGAATGGTTACACGCGCCAAACAGCCTAATGCTGAGTTGATCTATAATTGTCAATGTAAATTAATATCATAAAAAAGGAGCTAAACAATTATCATAGACTTGAAACACTAGGATTTTATTCAAATGGTCAAAATCAATTATGTCTGTAAATATATATATATATATTGTCAAGCAGTAATTTGATTTCCTTTGTATGCGTTGATGGTGTTTGGTATTCTTGTCTCTTTCTCTCTATATAAACCCTATGATCCTCATTAGCTATATTATATGAGTCATATATAATGATGAATGACAATATCGTACAGCCATAACTATAGCATTCATGGTATTTGATTAAGAACACTTTGCTTTAATTCAATAAGAAGTATTGTCATTGCGAGGACTCTTCAAATCTTTAGAATGGACTTATGTACGCTAATGAATAAGGTTGAAACATGACAATATTTTTGATAAAGTATTTTTAACTTTTTCAAATAATGGTTCTAATATGAAAACTGTAACTTAAAGACTAGCTCAGAATAGCACTAATATCCATTTGAAGAATCTTTGAAGGGTTTTGCCAATTGATCAAACCCCAAAATGACTTTCTATAAAAGATGGAGAGGTTCTTTAATCAAAAGCTCATTTTTAGTTTGTATAGAGCAAATGTGTCAAAAAGTAGCATTTATGCAATTAGAAATTTTCTGTATGCCAAATTTTTACATGCTGAAATGAGTAAAGATTAACCGATACAGTCACGAAGCATAGCAAGATAGAAAAAAAAAACTATCAAAATATGTACTAATTACGTCGTTTTCTTGTTTTCTTTCTGTTTGTTATGTTGAGACGTACTTTTTTGTTATTTATACTATTTTATGCTGCATTTGTGTTTGCATCAGACGGTGATGAAAAACCAGTTTTCGTACATTGTGTCAAAAAATGCATCAATTCAACATGCCCAACACAACTTGACTTTACTTTACGTCTATTAAAATGGACATGTAGGGTAGTGTATTTACATAAAATACATAATAACATATTCTATAGGTCCTGAAAACTGTCGTTATACATGCATGCAGAACATCACTGATAAGGCTATTGCAAACCATACCACTGTTTACCAATACTATGGTAAATGGCCATTTTATCGCTTTTTCGGCATTCAAGAGCCCGCTTCCGTTTTATTCTCAATTGGTAACGGACTTGTTCAAGGCTATTATTTTTTCCAGCTTCACCGCCATACACCCTCCAATTATGCTTTGCGGCCGTTGCTCCTCTTGTATACACTTATTGGTATGAATGCTTGGGTCTGGAGCACCATATTTCACTCAAGAGACAAAAGACTGACTACCTTGATGGACTATTTCTCTGCTGCTCTTTATGTTTTGTATTCATTGTATTTTGCCATAGTCCGTGTATGTCGGATTCAGAAAAAGAGCACAATGATTGCGCTGGCCGTAGTCTGTAGTTGCTTTTACGCAGCCCATATTATCTACTTGACCTGTTATGAATTTGACTACGTATACAATATGATGGCCAATGTGATGGTGGGTACACTGCAAGTCCTTGTTTGGGTATGCTGGTATGTGCTACAGAAATTAGACTGTCATGCAATTGATCGTCCTTATGCTTATCTGGCTGTCATGTCAGGTATGGGTGTTTCACTTGCGCTGAGTCTTGAACTGTTTGATTTCCCTCCTTTATGGCGTGTTTTTGATGCCCACAGTCTATGGCATTTTTCTACTATTCCATTGACTATTATTTGGTATCGGTTTTTGATGGAGGATATGACATTTGAAACAAGTGGTAAACCTTATCAAATGAAACTCTTGCCATCCTAAACATGATCAAATGAACTTTTTCACACACACACACACATACACATACGTAGAGATTTTAAACATAAACATAATTTTTAATAATAAAATAATCGCTTTAAGCAAGATCAAGAGGGCTACCAGTGGCACGACTACCAGCACCGGTGCCTTCTCTGTAAAGTTGTTGATCCCACAAATAGACACCAAGACCTTCACCGACACGATTGAGTTGTGTAACCATATCAGCCAACTTCTTAATAGCTTCAACTTGTTCACCCAAATAATAAGCTTCAATAAAGTCACACATTTGTGGATCGTTTTGGCTATCGGCAATCTTGTGCAAGTTTAAGAGAGACTTGTTGACATCTAAAGAACATGTTAGTCTACACCAAAAAGAAAAAATAGCTTGCCTTTTTCAAGTTGAAGGGCGGATTCAACAGCATTTTTAGCAGACTTCCAATCAGTCTAGACACAAAAAAAGTTGTCAGATACATGAAATCTCACGCATGTGCACGCGTAGTCAATCATTGGATGCTTACCTCAGGAGCTTGCAAAGCGCGCAAGACAACTCTTCCACCTCTGGTGTTGACATAGTCTAAAAGGTAACTTGATCAATCACCATGAAAACAAAAAAAGGCTTACTTACCAATTAAACGTTGAGCATGTTCTCTTTCTTCTTTAGCAGATTCGCGAAAGTATTTTTCCAAACCTAGATCATATCAGAATACTGCGTAACAGAATGATCAATATACCTGGTAACGCAACAGAAGAATGTTGAGCCCAAGCAGCCATGGACAAATAGACTTGAGAGGCTTGCAGTTCAGTATTGATTTGTTGGTTCAATCCTTCTTCAGATTGAGTAGCAAAGTTTTGTTTGGCAAGAGACATTTTTTAAAGAATAAAAAGATGGGGGGTGACAATTAATATAAGAAGTTTTGTAAAGAAAAAAAAGCAAAAAAATAAAAACTGAGATTTTATAGTTGAAGGTTTTTAGCATTATTGTGTTTTGTTACACACATGTTCACACTACTATACAGACGCGTTGGTAATACGTATTGAATTTTATTTTTCATGCAACTTGAAAGGCGGTCAACTTCGGTAGCTATGTCCGGCCTTAAAGTGACATTAGTAAAAAAAAAAAAAAAAAAAAAAAATTAAAATGTCAAAAAAAAATGCTTTCTTCATTTTCCAATTTTTGGATAGGATTTCGTTTGCCTTTCTGTGTAGTTTGAAAAAGCGCTTTTGTCAAACATCAATTGTTTGTTGTTCTTGCAACAATCGCCGCTCCTAACGTAACACATACTCGTAATTGTTCCAGGTATCTTTTTTATGAAAACAAAGCTGTGATATAAGTTTTATAACGAATGCTGCAGGACAAGCGATTCAGCTTGAAAAGACAAAGGATACGATTTGATTTCTTTTTCTTTTCTTTTTTTTTAGAAAGATGCATGATGCGGGCTGAATAGTCTCTGTTTAAAATGTTGGGAATTGATTATTTGACATGTCCTCTTAATTTCTCAGGTTTTTAGATGAGTCAGAATTTTCATAATCATCCAGGAAAACCTTGTTTGAAAAGTGTAAAAGAGACAATAGAAATCAGAAGACAAGCGATTCAAAGTACTTGTTTATAGCAAAAACATTAAATACTTTCTATACATCATCTTGATCTTTCAATGCATGCTGGATGTTGTTCTTTTGTCTCAAAAATCCACATCCCTCTATATGATAAATAAAAACTTTATTGCTTGCTTTGCATAAACATTTTACAAAAAAAAATAGATGTAACACAAAACTGAATACGATCTGGTACTATTCTTTGGCTGTAAATTTTCGAATGACGCGCTCAATATGATCCAATCCAAGCTTGAGTTGATCCATAGGTGGACCAAAACTCAAACGAACAAAATGATGGCAAGGGGATTCAAACAATTCACGACGATGCGAAGGCTAAAAAAAAATGAGGATGTCTCATCAACAACAAAATATGCTTACATTCACATCAAAAAAGATACCAGGTACAACGATACTATAGCAAATGTTTAGATAACACCAGATGGTTTGTTCCACTTACACTTTTTCCTTAAGACATTCTTCAAAGAAGCAAAGACCAATGTTAATGGGTTCTGGTAAATGCGATAAATCAAGCCAGACATAAAAGGTGGCATTAGGTGGTACTTTGACATGAAGTCCCATTTCATCTAATCGTTTCAGCACATAATCTTTTTTTGTCTAAAATGACGTTGAAGTGCCTTGGCTTCATTTCGAAACTTTTCAGGGTCCAAGAAAGGAATGGCTGCTAATTGAAGGGGATGGTTTGCACCACCTTCTAAAAACGACCCTGCCATTTCCATTGCTGTAATAACTGATTTGGGTCCTACAATCCAGCAAACACGCCAGCCAGGCATCTAAAAACAAAAAATTGTTCAACATGAATCCAACCAAATCCTATGCACTTACACGAAAGTTCTTTGTAAGACCATCTACCACAATAACAGCATCTTTATTCACGTCTTCCACAAACTCTGTGATACTGACAGTCTTGCCTTCTTTTTGGTTGTAAATATAGGCGGAGTAAAATTCGTCCATGACAAATGTTGCGTGTCGTTCTCTGGCAATATCAACCAGCTCAGCCAATTCTTCATCTTTAATGACTTGACCAGTAGGATTACGAGGATTTGAGGCTACAATGACGCCTAAACCACGCCCAGCGATCTCTTTTCGGATAGTTTCGGGGTCAATATGATAATTTGATTCTTCATCTAAGGTAGCAGGAATAGGCACAAATCGTTTGAATACAGAAAGCATTTGTTCATACGCTGTGTATTCAGGCAAGAAGTAGCCTACATTCACATTACCAATCACAGAAGCAATACGAGATAGACCTGCACGACCACCAGGAACGATACAGACATTTTCGTGCGTATATTTGGATTCCTTGCCTTGACGATAGATTTCGTTGTATAAATTAGCCACTGCTGTTCTTAATTCAGTGGTACCGCTTGTAGGTGCATATTCATACGCATCGTGTGGTATGTCAATCGTTTCTGGTCTATCCATACAGCCCTCAATAGGACCCACTATACGGTATTAGCCTCTCCTTCTCTGTATGTGTGTATACACTTTTACCTTCAGGTGCGCCTTGACCAAAGTTGGACCATTCTGTGTTTGTCGAAGTATATCCATTCTTTGTAGCACGATCCATAACGTAAATAACACCCGTGGATCCAGGGTGTTCAATACCATACACATTCCCTTTGTCTTGGGCTGAATGAGCTTTATTTTCATTACCTGGCGAATTTCTTAACAATTGATGTGCATCAGAATCATGTTCTGCAAGACTAAAAACAATTAATTCAAGCCCAAGTTACATTTACATTTACATTTTGTTTCGAATCTTTTCTGCGATATCTTTCAAATGAAAGCGAGGTTTATGTTCTTCTGTTGACATGATCTGTGTAAGGAAAAGAAGAAAGAGAATAGAGCGTCTTAACCCTTGTTTTTTTATAGTCTTACATATCAATCATGATGCGATTTTTTCGTCATTTATATTCATTTCACTATCCACAAACTCGGTGTGAGCATGCTTGGCAAATTTGTTCGTGTAACTTTTCATGATATCATTCATAGCCAACAATCTCAAATGACATGTAGCTTGTTAAAACCACCCCTTTTTGATTTCTCTATTGCTCACGTTGTCGATCGACGACACAAAAATTGTTCGTAGCAGTTTGAAGCGAGATTTTTCTATGGCGTTTTGTATTGCTATCAGCTAGTTTGAGAGTAAAGAAACAATAGACATAAGAAATTTTAACTATAGACTATTTATATAGAGAAAGAAAAAAGAAATCAAGACTCTAGTCATCAAGGACATGTTCTTCAATTTTTTCTAAGGTTGTCTTCATCAATTCCTTCATCTGGGTAACTTCAAACGCGCCAGGAGAAAAAGAGTCAACTGTGGTGGTGTCAGGTATTTTAGTTTCTCTGTAAAAATAGCGGTTGGCAGTGAGCATATCAAGGGTAATGGAAACCAATTAGTTTTGTAACGCACAAAATCAACAAAAGTTGATTGTTTTGAAAAACGGAGTCCATGGTCATAAGTATCAAGGAGACGGATTAACCTGGTGATGCTGTACATCTACGCTACTAACACGGCTATATAGGCTAAATAAACACAACTTGCGCCACCATGCTTTCGCTAAGGGGTGCTAGAAGGACGCCATGAAAACACATCATGCACACTACACCTTCAGAGAAGATGCAACATTCCATAGCTCCTGTAACGACCTAAGATAAGTTATGCGATTCCTACATCTTTAACACGGCTCGTTCTTGAATTATCTTGTTCATTAAATGTGTGAATAAAAAACCCTTGTAATGAAAATTCTATTGTGCTCTTGGTGTTTGAGAATCGATGCCGTATAATTTGGGTGTGTCCGGAGATTGAATATTCGATAAAGTAAAAGCCATCACAGACCTTCTATAAAGATAGAAGCCGTCATCAGTGAATATTTGCAAAGCACCAAATCTCTAAACTTTAATGATTTTGTTACAAAGAAAGAACGAGATGTTATTAACCTATCCACCACGACTAACTCAACGAACGTGTTCAAGCTGATGACACTATAGATAAACAAGTATAATAAGACTGTCAGAAAGATTCGTCCAACAGCCCATGTGCAAAAGAAGTGAGTAGATTTCGCAGAACGTAAAGCGCATTCTACAGATCTAACTTCTAAATTTATAGGCTCAATAAGACCACGATAGCTTTCAAAAAAATCTATGCCGTTATGTGTGCCCAAGTGAGTGATTGATTGATTGAAGAAGAAAAAAACTACTTAACCAACAGTTGACGTTATAAACTGCAAAAGAAAATCGCAGAAGTAGATTCTTACAAGACTTCCGCTGCGTATATTCTCAAGACGAACAAAGCTTTGCGCGATTCAATAAATAACGACCTATTAGATAACAATGTAAAGCAGCCTTCAGCAATATAGGACAATGAACCTAATTATAATGAAGACAAGGATGAAAAAAATGAAGAACAAGATGAAGAAGGCACTGAAGTTGTTTAGTTAAAGACAATTACCACACAAAATTTCTATAAATATTCATGGGCGACTTATAGAATCACTTACCAACAGACTGAATGGGAAAGTCTTTGATCCTGTAGCTTATATTGCCCAACACAAAAACAATCTAAGTGCGCCGTTGAGTATGTACACTATTCTCCAAAGAGAACCAAAACAACCAGAGAAAATTAATTTGTGGGACAATTCTTCACTGTAAAATATAAGCAAAACCAAGTAGTTATTTGTGAGCATGTGTTGCATAAAATCTGTTAAAAGTAATACCAATTGAGGATTATGATACTGTCGACGAAACAAGGTTGGGCCAATAAAAAAAATTGGTCATTTCCAAATTAAATTGGGACACGGAAGCGAAAATGGGACAAGGATATGAAAATGGGACGACAATGTTAGTATTTTTCATACAAATCAAAATTGATTTTTGAGAAGAACTCCTGCCTGTAGAATCCTTAAGCCCTCGCTAATCAAAACTCAGGCATCACATTCGAGGTGGCGCTTTGTTGGGTGAACATGGTAGGGCGTCCTTGGCCGTTCCAAATAGATTGAGCGATTGTGAACATATTCTTTGAAGCCATAACGTCTCGATCCCAAAAAAAAAATATTGCAGTTTTTGCAAACTAATACTTGATGAATCTTCCGTTTTTCGATACCACTTCCTTGCGTAATATGCTCCAATTTATTTCAAGGCACGAATCGCAAGTCTTTATAATACAGAAGTGTCAATATTCAAATTATGACCAAGTAAACATTACATACCTTGGATGTCTTATACTCGTCTATATCCAGAAGTAACAACTCTCCGTGTGATGTTTGGGTTGTTAAATGAAAATAGAATAGAACAATAAAGAAAACAAAGAAATACAGTGAGACTGTTCAGTACTTCTTTATTACAAAAATAATTTGATTGTTCTCTAAAATATATCTTTTCCAGGTTGTCTTTTATACTACCTGATTTATTGACTAATTATGATTACTGATTATTGATTACTTAACACTTTGACAGCTTGTGCCTGGGAGTTGACTATGTAAATTCTGCTTTCATTCTCCTGGTTATCTAAAAGGTACAATCATGGTTTTCTTATTTGTAAATATCCATATTATCCCAATTACCGTTATTTACTGTCATTATACAATGCTTACTTTATATTTATGATGTATAGTGCTATAAGTGATTATTCATTTATAAGATGAAAGACTATTTATTATATTTTGTATTGAAAGTGCTCAGATCACCACAGAGGGTATAATGATCAGCTGCATTTATTTTACAAGGTATTTGATTTTAAACCGCTTAGAATCAAGTTGTAAGTACATAGTAGTAAAAAATGTTTTTATATAATGGTCATTTAAAATATGTTTATTACCAGGATTGAATCTTTATTACCCACTGGAACAAATAAGAGGCTCTTTGGTAACCTGATCAGATCAGACGGTTTTTCTGTTGATTTTGTTTTTAACAAACGAACAATCACAGAAAAACGTTTAACCAAGCAAATCAATCAAGCTGATCTGATCCTGGATGGTTTTGAGCAGCATAAAGTTGGCAGCCACTATTTACCAATAGGCATAGATCCAGGAAGAAAAAGGGTTTTCACTGCATTTGTTGGTTCAAGTGATAATATTAACAACTTCAGACAATGTTCCATCAATGAATATTACCACTTGACAGGCTCTACAAGATTCTCAGCAGAGCAAGAGAAGAAAAAGAAAGCATGCGGTATCAAGACGATTGAAACAAATATACCCACCAATAAGACTGCCAATGAATCACTGTATATAGAGTATGCCATTTATATGCTCGAAAACATTGGTCGTATTTTCAGCTTTTACAATCAAGAAACTGCAAAAGAAGCCTTTTTCTTATACCAGGGTCGTCAAAGAGCACCGGAGCAAATGGTAAAAATGTTGTTAGATGGTACAAAGAAATACAACAAGAAGTCAAGAGGAAACAAACGAAAAAGAGCAAAGAACAAAGGGAAGCGGAAAAAGAAGGGGGATAAGTCTGGAAAGAAGGATAAAGGAAAGAGAAAAATGGCACTGAAAACAACAGAAACAAGGTAAAAAGCTACTTGGGCATGGCTACGATAATTTTTATACTCATAAGTTTATGATACTTAGAGAAATCAATTTCTTTCAGTACAAACAGAAGGTACCACTGATAGTATTTGGTAGTGGCATGTTTGGGAAGGACCATGTGGAGATGAAAACGGTCCGGACTGGTGTCACTAGTCTTCTATACAGAACGTTGAAAAGAAGAGAGGACTGGTGACTTACTCGTTGTGGACATTGATGAATATTTGACGTCCCAAATATGTTCCAAATGTGAAAGTAGGACTTTGGGTGGTATTAGTGGTGCCCGCGGTAATAGTGTTCTCGTTTGCAAGACGTGCAGAACATTATGGCAGCGTGGCATCAACGCTAGTTTGAATATGATAAACATTGCCAAGTCAATTTGGAAGGATGAAGGCCGTGCAGAACGATTCAAGAGAAATTAAAAAGAGAAGCAATGATCGCCATAATAAACACGGTATTTCCTTCGGGAATTAAGATTGTTATAGGTAAAATCATCTAACATGCTATTGTACCTTCTCTAATAATTCTTCTCTTTCTGTTTAATTTCCATTCTTATTTCGTCCAAAATAGGTAAGAAGAGCATCTAAAAATTAATTTTGATTCGTCCAGAAAAAAACTAACATCGTTTGAATTCAAAGTAGAAATACTGTAAATTGAAATGAACATTTTTTTTTCTCTTATGGAAGCACTTTGTCTAAATCTATCTTTAGATGCCACCTTTTCTTTATTTTATTCTACATTGTTCTTTCTTGATGCAAACAAGTGCTTTTTCTTTTTATTTTTTTTTTATCGATGGCGAATATGGGTATTGCCTAGTTTATCTATAACTTCTTCTAAGTCTGACCCTTCATTGTCTTCTTCATTGTCTTCTTCATTGTCTTCTTCAGTGTCTTCCTCACTTTCTTCTTCAGTGTCATCAAAGGCAGTAAAAGCATTATCTCTATTATGATTTTGAAATAAATCATCATCTTCGCTATCATCTAAATCGTCTTTCTCTGCCTTTTGTTTCTTTGACTTTTCATCTTGTTCCAATTGTGCAAGGTATTCATTTTGTACAGCAATCACTTCAGTTGAATCTTTACATTTAGCATAACGCGAAAGCAATCCACTACCCAATATCAGCATACATTTTCCTTATTTTTCTTCCTCACCCATTCACGTTTTTAAAGGCATGTCCCCACTTAAACTTTGACATCAATTCATCTCCATGTTCAGGGAAACCGGTAATATGGAAAATAGCAGCCAATGCTTCAGCACAGTTTAGTTTCCAAGGCTTACCGTAATTTACTGGATTAGTAGCCACTAAATAAGGCAAGAGACGATCCGTAGGGCCTCTGATCTTACTGAAAGGTACTTCGTCAATGCGTGCCCAGGAACAATCGACTACACCTGCACCATAAAGTTCAACAATTTTTCTATCTGCTGGCGAAACTGCCTTTTCTCCAACAGGGCTAAAAAATATAGAAGTATGAGCCCCATGTATAGATATAATTAGATTTTTACCTTGCTACAATACCACGGAAACGCTGTGTTAATTTCAGAGTCTTGAGCATATCGCATCGAGCTAGTTTGACACCAGAACAACGCTTAGGATCGCAATGCTTAAAATCCTACCAGTGACTGTCAGTAACATGCTAGAGGCACGCTTTAAAGGGTTCTCCTTTACCCACATAACAACTGGCATAGGAATACTAGAACCCGAGTCTTCTTCCACTACAGTATGAATGCATTAGTATTCTCTCCTTGAGTACTATATCAGATTACCTAGGCCTTCTTGTTCTCCGAGTACACTCAAACTTGCACCTGCATATCGATCGTATTTGTTTCCTTTTCCAGATCTAGTGATGTATAAGACAAATGACAGTTCTGCGCTCATTACCCTGCATGAGGCCTTCCATGACTTCTTGTGTTTGATTTGTTTGATTTAGAAGCACTCTTTTTTTGATAATCTTCTGAATTCTTTTTACCCATCCTACACTTTACTGAAAAAAAAAAAACTTTTTTTCGTAGCCTTAAAAGGAATTCGAAACCACTGAAAAATAAATAGCGGTCCCCCTCCCCTCTCACACTATCATTTTATCATTCTATGTAAACATGCTTCGTTCTACACGTCATGCCCTTTTCTTTCGTACCATGTCAAAGCGCAAACTCGCTACTTATCATGCTGCCCCTGTTGTGAGCCGCCCATTAACTCCAGAAGAACATAAAGTGATTGAACCCATGATTCGTGTTGATCAAGCTGGCGAAGTAGGTGCTTATTACATCTACAAAGGACAGATTGCTGTCTTGGGAAAAGACAAGAAACTGAAGCCTATTCTTCAAGAAATGTGGGACCAAGAGAAATTACATTTAGCCAAATTTGATGCCTTAGTAGGCCATCATAGAATAAGACCTAGTTTCTTGCGTCCTGTTTGGGAAGTGGCCGGTTATACTGTAGGATTCGGAACTGCTTTAATAGGTAAAGAAGCAGCGATGGCATGTACAGAGGCGGTAGAGACTGTGATTGGTAATCATTACGATGATCAACTGCGTGAACTGGTAGCTATTAAAGACCATAATCAAGAACTTGCTGACCTTAGCCAGGTAAGAAAACAAATTGTATTTAATGCCTATTCATTTTATTACCATAGACTGTAGCCAAATTCAGAGATGAAGAATTAGAACACCATGATATTGCTATTGCTCATGATGCTCAACAAGCACCTTTGCATTCTTTACTCAAACATGTCATTATGCAGGGTTGTAAGACTGCTATCTGGATTGCTTCCCGCGTGTAAATGTTACTTGCATTATAAACTGACATTAAAAAATTCTTGCTTATGAGGTTTTCATATGAATGTCTCTCTATTGACTAGAAGCGTGATGCATGGGAATATATGTAAAGACCCGTTTAAATTCCGCAATTCAATTCCTATTTAACGCGTTTATTTTTCTCTTTTTCTTTTTTCTTTTGTTCGCAATGTCTGATATCAAAACACCTGGTTTCCAAAGTTCTGAAGTCTTGAATTCTGTCAAGCAATCCGTAGATGTTCTTCCTGCTGAAGAAAAGGCTAAGCTCATTAAGCAAGTCAATGGTATCTTTGAATTCGTGATTAAGAATGGTGAAGGAAAGACAGAAACATTCACTATTGACCTCAAGAAGAATGGAGATGTTTTTAAAGGAAAGGGCCCAAACAAGGCTGATGCTATTATCAACATTGGTGATGCTGATTTCATCCAGTTGGCTACTGGTAAATTGAATGGTAAGTAGTAGTTATTTTATGATGAGCAATCTGACTGACATGTGATTCTTTAGGCCAAAAAGCTTACATGTCTGGTAAACTCAAGATTAAGGGTCAAATGATGTTGGCTACTAAGCTTGATACTGTCTTCAAGAAGCTTGCTGGTGGACAATCAAAATTGTAGATAACAATCATAAATAAAGCATACGTAAGCCATTTTCTTTATTTTCATGTGATATTCTGATGAGCATCACAACATAATGCCGTTCGTTTTTTTCCACTCTAAGACAAAATCAATTGAATTCACTGTCAGTTTGTTCCACAAGCAGCATGTATTGAGCCAATGACGCGTATTGGCTTTTTTTTTTTTTCCTTTCTTTCTCTCTAATCTTGACAATGTCTTCACTTGATGGCTTATCACTCGGACAACTGTTTCTTTCAGGTCAATCAATCCTTACCCAACTGGAGGACTCAACACTCTCAAGCACTGATCCTCAATATCAATCTCAAGTGAAAGATGCCATTCAACGTCTAACACGAGCAGATGAATTAATTACTCAACTTCATATTTTCAGTGATAACGAGATCCTCGAGGACATGAATACCAATGATCTCAAATTCTTATTGACAACCGCTTATTTAGGTGACTTGACCTTGAAATTATCAGGTAAAGATCTCGATCGAAGTACTGTCCTGAACCAGTCCAAGGTATATAACTCATTTGATGAGTCTAACGTATTGACATGTGTGTACAATAGGAATACATTCAACGCTTTCTCTGTGCTTGTCAAGATCATGAGCTTCTGAACAAAGAAGATGTCACTCTCATGCAACGCTTATCTCATAATGGCAAAGCACCTTCTGTTCCTGCAGCACAACAACGCGAACAAAAGATTGCTCGGTTTAAGCGTGAAAAGGCCATTAAACAGCAAATTCAACAACTTCGACAACATATTGACCAAGCCAATGAGAAACAAGACGATGAGGATCGAGACATTGATGAAACAGAGCGTGAATGGATCTTGGCTTTGATCCAACTTGAAATTGTAGGATCTTTAGAGAATTGGCATGCTATTGAACAAGAATTGGTGATGGTGAAAGAAATGGAAATTATGCGGGAAATGATGGAAAAAACAGGACGTAGTATGTTCCTAGAAAAACCTGTCAATACAAGAGCCAATTGGGGTAACGATAAACCTCTGCTAAACAAAGAAGGTAGACCACTTCAGCCTTTTGTGATTACAAACCAACGCGAACAGATCAAATCCAAAGTGTTTGGTTATGGACATAATCTACCTACCATGACCATTGATGAGTACTTGGAGCAAGAAATGGCTAGAGGAAATATCATTCAAGGAGGGTAAGTCACATAAAATCAAGTTTATGTAACTTATTCAGGTAGTGGTGAGCCACCTGAAAAACAACCTATTGATGATAATGACTATGAAGCTCAAGATGCGGAGACGATGAAAAAGAGGGAATGGGATGAATTCGTAGAAGCAAATCCAAGAGGTGCTGGCAACAGAGGAAACAAAGGATAATAAAATTATATATGCTATTTTGCAAAAGGATGATAAGCATATTGTATCACTTTTGATAACCCCTTTTTTTTTTTTTTTTTTTTTCCTAAATGGGCACAGTCACATTATTATAAAAGAAAAATATAAATTTTTTTTTTATTTCCTTCTTTCTTTCTTTAACACCATGACCAACTACGACATTGAACGTATCAAGAACTTGCTCGGTACACATGAAGACTTCCCTAAGAAGGTATATTGAAAATGAAATAAAAACATTTTTTTTTCTAATTTAAAGAATAAAATAAAAAGGGCATTGTATTCAAGGATATGTTCCCTGTCTTCCAAGACCCCACAGCTGTTGAAGCTCTTATTTCCAATATCGTTCAACACATCAACTCTACTTATAAGGAAAAGATTGATGCCGTTGTTGGTAATATACACGATACATGATGAAATGATGTTAATGCATAAATTTAAAGGTCTTGATGCCCGTGGTTTCTTGTTTGGCCCCTTGATTGCTCTTCGCTTGGGTGCTGCTTTTGTTCCCGTTCGTAAGCAAGGTAAATTGCCTGGTGAATGTGTTCAGGCTACTTATGTTAAGGAATATGGAGAAGTAAGTAGAGAGGAGTCATTTGCTTGATATTGATTCTTGTACTAGGATGTATTTGAGTTGCAAAAGTCTTCTCTCAAGGAAGGTGCTTGTGTTATTGTTGTTGATGATTTAATTGCCACCGGCGGTTCTGCTGCTGCTGCTGGTGAGTTGATTAAGAAGTGTAATGCTAAGACTATCGAGTACGTCTTTGTTATGGAACTTGATTTTTTGAATGGTTCTAAGGTTTTGGATGCACCCGTTTACTCGTTGATTCATTTGTAATTTTTGTCAAAAAAGAAATAAAACTCTGTTAGTTTATATGTACTTGCTTCTCTGTTGGAGAGAAAATGACTGTCTAATAACACCATTTAACTAGGGCTGATGCATTCATTTATTTATTACAGTGGCCAAAAATTATCTTTGTTGTGAGATGAAGAGAGAATAGATATTCAATAAGAGAAAAGGTAAGAACACAGAGAAAGTCCGTTAGAACTTGTATAGGTTTTTTTATTTCTCTAAGAAATGTTATCTCTTTCAATTGCTATAAAATGTCAAGGTATTTATACTTTTTCTTCTCGTTCAAAATATTGTTTTGGGTTAGCTTCTTGACTACGGATTGATTTGTTAGATCAGGAGCAATTAAGAGAAATGCCTCTAGGGGAAGTTGTCAGCTCAGCCAATAGTGCATGATCTGACCTGAACTTGAATAAACTACTACATATTTGTTAAATGCCAATGCTAATGTATTTGTCAGCTCTAACTGTCACTTAATGGGGGCCATTGGTAATAATAGAGTCACTAGGTCAATAATCTCTGGCTATGAGGATGATGTAGTACTTCTAGTGGAATGAGTGAATGTCAGTGACTATAGATCCATTGCAATTGCCATAGATGTAATCTGGTCTTTTGCCATGATCATCATTTATTGATTTATACATATGAATTCATATATGTTCACAACAAGTACGAACAATGCACATTGACTGCTCCCATTTTGAGTGAGAGGGTATATGCATTGAAAGACGGCAACTGGGTGACAGGAAAAGGACAGGAAGGAGAGACAAGAGCAGAGACACCACCAGAGCCACGGTTGTTTGCACCAACTACCTTTGATCCATATAGATGGTATTGCGACCAATCTATAGGAAGATAGCCGGCGGTGAGCCAAGTTTCGGTGATAAATAGGATATTTGTACAGAGAGCATGTGAAATAACATCGTGGATGGTCGTGGTTTTTAAGCCATTCGCATTCCAGATGCTAATGGAGAAGGAGCGGAGAGGGTTGGTTGATTCTTGTGGATTTGATGGAATATTCATTAATATTCCATTTCAGACTCATTGTCTGAAGCACCAGATGACTTGAACAAGAAAGCAGCCGATTTAGGGTCTTGTTTCTCCAAACGAGCACGAGCAGCAGAGAGAACAGTCTTGAGATCATCGTGATCAATCCAACCCAACTCCATGAAAGAGCGGGCAAGAGGACCAACAACGACAGGGCGAACAAAAGAGAGAGTATCAAGTGCACGATCATGCACAAGAGAGTGCATTTGTTGAGCACGATCATCAACAGAGAGAGCAGAAAACTTTGGATCAGCAAGGTGCTTAGGATCCAAAGGATCGAAGCCACCGATCAATTCAGCACCTACCTTTTGCATGATAGCAGTGAATTGCTCCACATACTGCACATGCATCAGGAGGCCAAGCACACCAGACGCAGGGAAAGAGACATCAAGGATACGTCCTGTATCCACACCAGAACGACGAAGATGAGAACGGACTTCAGCTCTATTGATCTTGCGAGAGCGACCAAGGTACACATATGTAAAGCCCTGTGGGCCTTTAGCAGCAGGGCTCACAAAGGCACGGGCAGCAGCAACTCGTTTCTTCTGCGAAACGCGGGCAGGACGGGCAGGGAGAGAGGCAGGCTTAGCAGCCTTGGCTGCCCAAGAGGAAGCATGGATGGATGAATCACCACTGCCTGGGTGTGTGGCAGTGGGAGTAGGGGGAGAGACAGGAGAAGAGACCTGAGCGTCGCCCCAGACAGTGAAAAATTGGACTCGAGAGTCCAGACACAAGAAAGGAGCTTGGTGTTTTCTGATTCCAAGAAAAATTTTTCCTGCTCAAGGATGGAAACTTTTTCTTTCAGAGCTATGAGTTCTGAAAAAACAGTTTCGTGTTGTTGTACCTGTTGTGCTAGGGTCAGCACAAGTTGATGCAACTGCTGGATGTCCAGGTGAGTTGCCATTTTGATGGATGGATGGTTGTTTTGGACGGATGAATGGTTTTGTGGACGGATGGATGATGTTTTAGACGGATGCACTAACGGATGGATAGGATGCAGCGTTGGATTTTTTGACAGAATGATCGAATCTAATTGGTCAAAACCAAAAAAAGTGATTGAAAAGCGAAAGAAAAGTGCCTGGCTGCTCGTTTAGCTCTGGTTAAAGATTATGTTTTATTGAATAAACAATTATATGGGCTACTCTATGGAATTGTATGAACAATTTTCAAGAGAGAAAAGGAGAGAGAGCGAAAAAAAAACCTGACAGAAACAGACAACAGGAAAAAAGAAGTGGAGACAGAAAGAGTAATGCATTGATGCTGTTGTGAGCATATAGAATCTCATGGTTCTTTCACATAAAAAACAGACCCATACCATGACCCCTCGAACACGGAGCATCGTCAACCTGAAAACAATACAAAGACCTGGTCACAAGCTGCTGCTCGAAACACTGTGTCCTGGCGTAGCCCTTCGCCTAGCACGAACACTCCATCAGCCACTAACTACACAACCTCCTCATCTAACTCTCGATGGGCATCAGCCTTAGATGTTACTTTTATCAGCACTCACACCTTTTATTGTTGGGCTGGAACAAGACAGTATCTTGATCGACATCACCAACATCCGAGATGTTAACCGCAAACACCTATCATTTTTTCGGCACCCTGCTTGTAGAGCGAAAGTACTTGCAACGCAGATTCATCGAAACTTGCTGGGACCTTGAGTCCTCCATATGTCAGGCATTATTGAACGAAGGGTTGGCTCTTGATGATAAAACAGTAATTAAAGGTTATCGCAGTCTTCCAACAGACGCAAAGATTGTCAGAGTAAAAGTTGAGCGCCTTCCTTTGATTCATCCCCTACGTTTGCGTGAATAAATGGTAGAACGTTTTTCCCATTTTGGTGAAGTCTTGGATGCTGGGCTTCACATGGATGGTAGTGTCTTTTTCGGACAAGGCTATGTAGTCCTTAACCTGAACAAGCCCCATCCTACCGATCCTCAAGCTCTTAGCAGAGTTATTGACTGGGTTAATAAAGAGAGAGATATTCTTCTTACTTGGGACGAAATGCCCCCCCCTTTTGTCGTTTCTGTCAAAAGTATGACCACTGCCGAGCTGATTGCGTTGAATTGACCAACAGCCGCCAATGTTTCAATTGCAGCGAGCGTGGCTATATAAGCAGGGATTGTCCTCGTAGAAGTCATGGCAATGGGCTTCCACACAATAAACGTGTTGGAACAAGCGCCACTAAAGCAGCTACTTCAATAACTGCTCCTACTCCTCAGCAGTCAAGCGACGCACCTGCTGCAAGAACAACTGCCTTTTTAAAGAAAGACAAAGCGAAAGAGAATGCAGTTGTCTCGGCCAATGGCAAGCAGAAACAAACGTTATTACCCATTTTGAAAAAGCAGGAAATTGAACAAACCAGGGATGAGAGTGATGACGATGTGGAAATTGACGTTGATGGGGGTGATGAAGAAAGCAAAGTTGAGGAAGCTATAGCTGTAGTGATCGGCAATTCCCTAATGAGACCCGATCAAATTTTTAACACTAAGCGAAGTAATCAACCGGTACAAAAGGACAAAATGGGTTTAGGCAATCCTCCTAGTAATTCTCCAGGAGATGAAACTTACACCCAACACTAATTTAAAAAATATGACTCAAAAACAGCTACAGATAGCCACACTTAACTGTCGTGGCCTCATCAAAGCGCATGATTCAATAAAACGTTCCTTATTCTTTCGATTTATACGCTCTACTCAATATGACATATTTTGCTTCCAAGAGACCCATGCCAATTCCTTAAGATCTAAATCTATACTCGATACAATGCTTCAGGCGAAATCCAGTATATGGACTGAACATTGCGGTATTGTATCATTCAATCCCAACTATGCTATTCAACAACATGAAGAGATCACTGCTCAAGGCAATAGATGCATCCTTGCTTCTGTCTCTGGCACTCAAGATCCTTCTTCTCCTATAATGTACATCGTTAATATTTATGCCCCTGCTGAGAGAACCGGTAGACTCCACTTCTTTAGAAATTTAGCTGCCAACTAAGCTCTTATGACCCAATTACGTTCTTCCACCGTCCCAACCATCATCGTTGGTGATTTCAATTATGACATTCACAAACAATCAAACATAGACGCAGATTGGACCACTCTACTGTCTGCACTATACCATAATTGTTTTGAACATGAACTGCTACCTACCTTTGTTGGCACCATCGGGAATCGTAGCCATATTGATTACATTTTCTGTTCATCACCACATGCATCCAATATCAAATATATGTCACAATCCTTTGTTAAGTACAGTTGGACGGATCATGCTTTACTGACGATCCATTATCAGCTTTCTTCAGCCGCAATGGGAAAGGGATCCTGGAAGGGTAATCCATTTTTGGCAAAATTGGCTGCTTTTCGAGAGGGTCTTACGGATCACATAGCAAAACATATTGAGCAAGAAAACCTACTTGATCCAAACTCTGGTAAATCCGTTCAGGACATTTGGGATTAATTAAAAGCACAAGTCAAGTTATACACTCGAAGTTTTCAGTTAGATAGGCTCAATTGGAGAACGAAAACCATTAAGCGTTTACAATCGAAACGAAACAGAATTCTTCGAGAGTATAAAAATACATCTATATTGTCGTCTTTGTTACCTTCGGTAGAATCCTTACTTAGTACACTACAAGAAGAGATGGCTGCAATTGATCAGTTGAAAGCAGGCAAAGTCTGGCGTGAAAAAGGAAAAAAATCTGCTGGCTATCTTAAACGATTGGCTACTACTCGTTCTTCTCAAAGGTCAATTCTTGCACTTCGAGACCCTCAGACTCAGACTCTTGTCTCCACTACTGCAAGCCTAACTGCTGTCATGGTTGACTTTTACAAGACTTTGTACGAGCCTGACCGCATCAAGTTAAGGGATGTACGATTACTATTGAGTTCTACCTACCAGGAAATCACTACTGAGCAAGCATCAACATTGATCAATCCGTTCACTTGGGATGAAATATTAGATGCAAGCAAACGCTCTCCTCGAAAAAGTAGTGCTGGTAGTGATGGTTTGCCTTATGAAATTCTTGGTATTGTCCTTCGCATCCCTTGCCTAAAGCCTCTAATACCTCAAGTATGCAACAATGATTTGTCCCAGTCTCTTTTTCCTGACTCTTGGCTAATATCATTGATGACATTGCTTCCGAAAAAGGGTGACTTAACATCTGCAAGCAACTATAGGCCAATACAATTGGTTAACACTGATAACAAAATCTTTACCAGAATTCTTAATCAGCGCATCATGTCGATAGCATCCCCCATGATCAATCGACACCAGCTAGGGTTTATGCCTGGAAGGTTCATTGCTGAACATGGTATGTTGACTCAAATAATCATGGAAAATGCTGCCTACAACTATAAGGAAGAAGATCAAGACTTAGGGCTACTACTAGACCAAGAAAAGGCTTACGATCGGGTTAATTTAGAATACCTATCTCTCGTACTACGGCACCTTGGTTTTCCTGAAACATTAGTCGATTGCCTATACTTTCTCTTCCAGCAAAACAAGATTCGTATCAACATGAATGGTTGGCTATCATCTACTCTAGTACCCAAACACCGTGGTTTGAAGCAAGGTGATCCAATCTCTTGTATTCTTTACAACTTCACCCTTGAACCTCTACTACAAACTATACTTATGGATGATTATCTTACTGGGTATCGCTTCAAATCTAATTTGACTGATATTCAGCCAATTCTGCCACCTATCAAGCTTCTAAGCTATGCGGATGATACTATGGTGTTCCTACACGATGTTGACGATTTGTTCAGACTACAAGTGCATTTGCGTACCTACTGTGATGCTTCCAACTCCAAAATCAACTTCAATAAAGTTCGAGCTCTTTCTCTATCAGGTAGAGATATGAATGACAAGTGGATATCCGTATTAGAAGACCTTGAAATCAGCAAAATTTGGGATTCCAGCGATACTGATCCCATTATTTACTTGGGCTTCCCTCTGATACAATCATCCACTCAGCGAACATCCTTCTTCTCCTCGTTTATTGGATCTTTAAAAGCAGCCGCTGATTCTTATGCCAGCCGCAACCTTTCAGTTTTAGGACGCGCTACTGTAGCAAATACGCTCATTCTGTCAAAATGTTAGTATCTGCTAGGAGTCACACCCGTAACAAAAGCCATTGTTCAGTCGATCAAAAGTGTAATCACATCATTTGTCACTCATGGTATTTTTCCTCGCCTAAGTTGGAAACTGATGACTACACCTAGAAGATTTGGTGGTTTAGGTGCCTTGGACCTTGAGACACAGCAAAGCTCATTGTACTTCCGTTGGGTTCATCCGCTCATTCACCCAACAGCAGAACGTAGTCTAGTGCATGATTTCGCTCTCCATCATTGCTGCCAACTACTTCAAACGGACAATCTTTTGCTTCACTTACTTTTCTCTCGAGCTCGTCCACATTCGTTTAGATTCATGGCTACCAACACCGTCACAATAATCTGTCGAACTATGGACTTTATTCCACGCAATAATTACACATACATGCCTAGCTCGATTGACTGTCTTCTGCTACCTCTCTCTGTAATTGTTCCCCTCTCTGCCTCTAGTATTTTGTCTCCAAAACTACGGTCTCTTCCTGTTTCTGCTCTATATGCCTATCATCCTCAAGGACATTTCCTCCGACCCATTGTAGAGGGCTAATATCTCTGGAGATCTATTCTTTGTCAACCGAAAGTTTCTTAGAGCGGTGAATGATGGTAGATGCCAACTGGAACCCTTTTTCCAACAATGCCTTGCCTCCTCTTCCCTTGACCTTTACAATCCTGTCTACGTACCAACAATCAAGCGCTCTACTGGATTTTGTTCTTTTATTCATGCCTTGCACCTACCAATTACAGATCCTCAAAATGATACCTTTCAATATGCTCGACGTTCTTTTAAAGCCGCATTGGTAAAAGCATCTATGCAGGGATTTGTTGGTCAATCTTCTGTCTCTCCTTCTGCTTGGAAGCTCTTTTGGTGCATGACTTTTACCAGCGTATAGCGTAACACTATTTACTGTTTGCTAACTGGGAAAGTCCTTACCAAATCCCTTCTCTTCAACATGTCTCTTTCCACTGCTCCTACCCCACTTTGTTCCTTTTGTCAAGAAGTTGAAACTGACTTCTACTTTCTCTTTCGATGCCCCCAGAAATTCATCTTCTGGGATATTGTTATTCGTGAATTTCTTTGGCCTGGTACCTCTATCGATGATATCTCCTCAGCTCTTCAATCCCTAGATTTCAACAAAATCAATTTCAACAATTCTTGTCCGATTGAAGTCGAAACTTTACTTGTCATTGCTCTCTCAGAACTTTGGAAAGCTCATTGGGCTCATATACATCGAAGAGAGCCCTTCCTTGCAAGTATAGCATTCAGTCAAACCCTCCGGGCAGTTGGCCGCCACGCTGCTGAAGAGACAAATTGTCTCGACTGATTCCTTCATCTCTCCTTCTTCGTTTCATCATTGTTTCGCTTAGTTTAAACTTTTATATAGTCCTTGTCTCATTTTTAATTTTATTTTATCTCTTTTAACTTTATAATATCTCATTGTCGAGCACCTCTTTTTTGTAGCCCTATCGCGCTACAAAATATAGAATCTGTATACATACTACAAATAAATATCAGACTTTATTATCACGTACAGATATTCATGGCTAAGTGACCAGAATACAGATACATTAGCTGTAATAGATCGTATGCTCGCTTCATCTATTCATCCTAGTATCGTCATCATTATCTTTGTCGACGTTGATCTCTGTCTGGCCAAAGTTGCTACTTTTGACTTCAATACTGCTTTGCCCTTCAGGCTTGGATGCTTCTTTTCTTGGTTGGGTGGTCTTTCCAAGAGCTGATCTTTCTCTCTTTGAACGCTTGCTGGGCGTCATAGACTGTTTCTTAGGACATTCAAACGAGCGGTGTCCTAATTGATGGCACGCATAACATATAATTCTAGCTTTCGACTTCTCACATTCAAACTTTGTGTGTCCAGTTTGGTGGCAATACCTGCACCAAGTGGACATATTGTTCCAGGTTGCGTGGAATATTTGATTTTCGCTTTCGCACCAACGATTGTTATGCTCCAAAGGCTGATACTTGGGGTTGTCTGTTGATTCTGAGGGACCAGAAGGAATACCAATGACAGCATATTCTGCGCCCATAAACCATCCGGTGGTGGTTTCTGTATTGATTCCTACATCAATTACCTTTCCAAATGGAGCTAAACTCAAGAACTACCTTTTTGGGACGTAAAGGTAATTCGGATAATTTCACAGTAACAAATCAGAGTGTGGCATCTGCTGTCCTGCAAGAGAAAATTCGCAATTTTGACTTTTTAAAGACTACACCATGCTCCATAAGATCGTTGTCATCATCATCTTTTTCGATATACAATTCCAGGTACTGAGTTGGACCGTCTCTCAAGATGGAGCAAGCGTAGATCTTTGGGCGTTGAGCGCTGATTTCCTGCATACACTGGAGACCAGTGTATTCTTTCTTAACTGGAGTAATGTCGAGTAAGAAAGCATCCTCATGGCTAGCTGCTCAATAAGTTCTCGACTGAAATTCTCGCAAAGGTGAGTCTGCATCTTTGTTAGGTTCAACGATGCCTTGGTGCATGAGTGATACTCGAGTTCTAGCTGCTACACTAGCATATGATCTTAGTTGTTGGGTGGCTTTTAGGTTTGGAGATTTGTCAATCCCCGCAACCGACTAAAAGTGTTAAGAGTTGGTAAGAGCCATGTACTTTTTAGCTTGTGTTACTTCGCCAACTTAACATAAAACGCTTATTTAATGCGTGTAACGCTTCAACATTTAACTTGGCACAGGTCCACTTACAATTCGAATTGAGGCATTTCTTGTCTCAAACAATGTTTCATTTAAACGTTCCTTGTCAACGTATCAGTAAGATACGAAACGAATATAAATAGCCATAAGAAAATAAGGTATCGCACTCAAAAACCAGTAAAAAAATAAAATGTCTTATGCTGCTATTATGTGAGACTATGTCTTCAAGCCTAAATCAAATAAACTTCGCTTCATTCTTTTTTTTTTTGTATTGATACTAGTCATAAGATATGGAGAATTTCAAATAATATTATCAATCATTTCACTCATATCAACATAAGTCTTTTGAATTATTGTTGTAGCCTCATATTGTCCAAATACGGAATAAAAAATATGTAAAAAAGACTTCAGAAAATTGAATGCAACTTTGTCAAACTTTCATATATAAACACAGTTCTCTGCATATTACTTCAACAGAGATTTTAAATGCACGCTGATAGAATAATAAGGCGTTGATTTTTAATAAGGGTATTAATATTAAGAATGAGGTTAAAAATGTCGAAAATTTATGTGATTCAAGCTTTGTATATTTAGTATATTCATAATAGGTTGGTTTGATGCCTATATTCCCCTTGATATTGAAAAGATATACAAACGTTCAATCTTAATTACTAGAAATACGATGAATATAAACTCTTTGTCAACAAGTCTATTTCTAAATATAAACCTACAATGTTGAAATAGAGCTTTAAAGATAAAACGCTTCACTCTGAAGAGAATTGTAGCCATTGGTTGCAGATAATCTAGCTTTGGCTTCGACAGAGAACGGCCAGATTTTAAAACTGACTCTTGGCTAGCGACGTCTAGGGAAGCCAAGAAGAGAGCTGCATAGTATTTGAAGAAAATCAAAGAAGTCAAATCAAATTACAGTAGAAACAAAAAAAAAAAAGGTTACGGGAACTTGTTACTAAACTGCACTTGATCAACCAGCAACAGTTCAAAGTGAAAGCCCTATTTGGCTACATCACAACACTGCGACAGCAGATAAAACCGGTATACTGAATCGGTGTACCCGAAGTTTGAAAATAGGGGTAATGTTAATCTTTTTAGGATTGCCCCTTCTCTAACTACAATTGTATGAACCATACTTAAATGTTTGTTTATTGTTGCTACTCAATTTTTAGGATAGCTCATCCTGGTTTATTTGTTTCAAACTTTGTCACCAAGTTTAATACTCTAAGCTAACAAAAAAAAAAGATTTATTAATTCTTCTAATCATTATGTAGAAGTTTACCTATAATCGCTGACATTTGTATCATTGAGATTTCCTATACAATAAAAACAAATCGATAGATATAGGACAAGCTAACCAGATGTTATCTAAGATCCTTGATGCATTGCTTGATTTAGATGATTTACATTTCAGATAAATGACTATATATGGATAGAACTGTATATAAATATATCATTGTAACTGATTCCGGACGACTGCTTTGGCTATTGGCTAACTGGGATGACACTCATAGCGGTCACAATCTGATGTTTGTGCTTACACAAAAGCAACGAGTAATATGGAGAAGAACAATATCACTAGCAAATTAGAAATAGATGTAGCAAACACCAGATTTTAACGTTATGAATTATGAATACATTTGCTCGAGAATTGTATTAGGAGATAATACAATCGGTTTGATTCAAGAACAACAGAATGCTCTATTGATTGAAATAATCATTGACAAGAAAAACTATTTATATGAACTGAATCTATAATATTATTGTTTTATATGTATTTCACTACAGCTATGGTCTGTTTGCTTGCAATTGACATCTTCACAAATAAAGTGCTCTTTATAGATTAAAGACTTTTGTCACATTGTGTTGTCGCTGTATGAAGACAACGGATGCTGCCATCCTGAATGTAGTGAGTCCGCAATAAAACTATGAGCTTCAAGAGATTACTGCTTCCAAGCACCACAATTGGATGATGAAGGCAAAGAACAAGTTGCTTTCGATTTTTGAGTATCATGTACTCTATGCAGAGTGAAAAGAACAAGCCTTGAGTCACCAAATAGCCAACATAAGAGAACAAACATATCCAGCCCTTCAGCTGGAATAAGGCTAGCTTCTTACAAAGTAAACATTTGGAGCTGCACGTAGCTACTTTGCTTGCCAAGACTCTGAACGAACCAGATGTCGGCCAGAACCAGTCAAAGCAATGGCAAACAAAGGGGTCAAAAGGTTACTACAGAGCGCATGTCAGAGTCCGAACTTTTTTAGTTCTGTGATCTCTCACAGCCCATAAGACGCCACTCCCGCGGACAGTTCCTCCATAGCACTAACTTTTCTTCCGTGCCCTTGCAAGTAAGGGAACCCTGCTACTGTGCCAATTTGTAGGATCAGTAAGGATAAGCCTAAGCAAACATGGTATGTAATTAGTATCAGTCAAAAAAAAATTTTTCTTATCACTTCCCTGGTATCGACATCAGTAAGTCCAAGTTGCACGTAGCTACTTTGCTTGCCAAGACTCTGAACGAACCAGATGTCGGCCAGAACCAGTCAAAGCAATGGCAAACAAAGGGGTCAAAAGGTTACTACAGAGCGCATGTCAGAGTCCGAACTTTTTTAGTTCTGTGATCTCTCACAGCCCATAAGACGCCACTCCCGCGGACAGTTCCTCCATAGCACTAACTTTTCTTCCGTGCCCTTGCAAGTAAGGGAACCCTGCTACTGTGCCAATTTGTAGGATCAGTAAGGATAAGCCTAAGCAAACATGGTATGTAATTAGTATCAGTCAAAAAAAAATTTTTCTTATCACTTCCCTGGTATCGACATCAGTAAGTCCAAGTTGCACGTAGCTACTTTGCTTGCCAAGACTCTGAACGAACCAGATGTCGGCCGGAACCAGTCAAAGCAATGGCAAACAAAGGGGTCAAAAGGTTACTACAGAGCGCATGTCAGAGTCCGAACTTTTTTAGTTCTGCGATTTCTCACAGCCCATAAGACGCCACTCCCGCGGACAGTTCCTCCATAGCACTAACTTTTCTTCCGTGCCCTTGCAAGTAAGGGAACCCTGCTACTGTGCTGCGGAATATATCAAAAGAAAAAGAGTTTTTTTTCCCTTGGCGTATAAAACTGGTGTACTCGGACTTTGAATACGGTTAAGTAAGCCACTAGGGTACCAATTACGTTCTACACTTTTTGGTCCCTTTGCACCGTGTTTTTTAAAAACTTCTTTTTGTGATAGTTGGCAGACAGTGAATATCGTAAACAAAACTACTTCAAGGTTCGGTTTCCTGAAGGTAATCACACCGAGGCTTTCGATATTCAGTCTTATCATGGAAAGAAAAGATATTCTCGAATTGTAATAATTCAATGATTATGATATTTCGCATTACTTTGAGTGATCCGCACTAAATGAAGTAGTTCCTCCTTACTTGGTACATTTGCACTAGAGAGCAACTAGAACATAAACTGGTATGCCATAAAACAACAAGAGCAGTCAACTCTCATAAACAGTCGCTTACGTTGTAAAAGACCTTCATGCCAATACACTCACTGCTTAAAGGATGATAAAGAAACATAAGATTTAAACTAAATATAGAGTTGCTGACAGTAAAAAATGCAAAGTATTTTTCGGAATTCGACATGTGTATAATACTGTCTCATATTGAATCACTATAACAATAGCCTAGATTACCTTTCCCCTGTTTGTGTCTATATATTTTTTTTGTCTGTTTATTACATCCTCCTTCTGTTCAAATAAATGTTAATTTACAATGTATATAAAAAATGCGATATGTATAGAAATGATTAAAGAGCACGAGCAGGAAGTTGAGTAGGCAAAATCTTGAATCTCTTCTTAATAGTGACACGTTGACGAGAGAACTTGTCATCGGGAGAGAAACGTGCAGGATGAGCAGACTTGGTGGGCATACCCTTAGGATCAGTTTTCTATAACCGAGATCAGTATAAAAACCTATGTTCATATGACTTACCTTGAGAGTATAGATACGCTCTCCTTGGTCGTTTAAATAATACATCAAATACATCTTTGCCAATAGTCTTTAAAGAAAAAAGAGACAAAACAAGAAAAGGCTCTCCAAAAAAAAAAAGAAAAAAAAAAAGTCTCTTTGAGGTTTGTGACTGGCAGTTCTTAAAAGCCACGACATTGGTTCATGCACACTTTTGTTTCTTTCATTTTGATAAACAATGAAATTACAATGTCTCGACCATAAAGGCTCTACACCTAATACTTTTCTATGTAAAATAAATCAACATACAGTGCTTATCAATTGTCCTCTTGAGACACGGACGATATCAAAACCTGAGTCTTCATCGCCTGTTGAACCAACTACCCATGATCTCGCGTCAATATTAGCTACGTTCAGTACTCAAGGAAAACGTACAATGGATACACAGTACTCGCTTCTTCAGACAAGCATGAATCACTGTGACCATCTCAGCGTATTTCGTACACCTGACTTTAGTTTAATCAATCTAGACAGTATTGACTTGGTACTGATAGCCAATAGTCAATGCATGTTGGGGTTGCCTTATTTGACCGAATATTTAGGCTATCAAGGCAGAATTATTGCAACTGAACCCACCATTGAATATGCCAAGTAAGTCGAATGATGCACCTCTATCTATGTGTGAGGCTGATACAGGGATAGACAACGTATGGAAGAATTAGTCATTTACCATGGACAGACAGCCACTCAGACAGAACCTTCTTCCTCCACTCATTTCTCACAACTCGGCGATATGTTTCAACAAGCCATTCCAGAAGGCTGGCGATCCATCTATACATCCAAAGACATCGTGTCCTGCATAGAGAAAATCCAGCCTGTCCGATACACCGAAACACTCTCGCTTTTCTCGACATTGAACGTTATCCCTTACAGCTCGGGATACTCACTTGGCAGCGCTAACTGGCTTTTAGAGACCAGTTTTAAACGTATTGCTTTTCTGTCGACCTCGTCTGTCTATACACACCTTCATCCAGCACCGTTTGATGATGATATCCTGAAAGACACAGATGTGGTTGTTGTGGCTGGACTCACACAACCCTCAGAAAAAGACGCGTCGTTTGAACGAGCCAAGTCACGTCTGTTGGTCCAATTAGCACGGACCATTCAATCGCTGCATAATGTCGTGCTTGTCTGTCCAGCATCTGGCATCCTGTTTGATTTAATAGGCGACATTGAGGCTTATTTTCGGTCGCTGGGGAAAGAAATCGGACCTGAGCGACATCAGACGCCTATATATGTAGTCAATCCAATGGCAGATCAAAGTCTCAAATACGCTAATATCTGTGGTGAATGGATGAACAGTGGTCGACATGACCTGTTGTATTTGCCTCAAATGCCATTGACGCATGGTGAATTGATGAACACTGGTGCTGTACAGTCCATTACATCGTTAGAGGCAGCCTTGTTGTCTAAAAAGACCATACGTGAACCATGTATTGTGTTTACTGGTGATTCAGCGTGTATCACAAAGGGGTTTCTATCTTGGTTCCTAGAGCATTGGGGAGCATCTGAATTAAATACGTGTATATTTATAGGTAACATTTGCCCCTTTTTAAATAGACTCTGTTGACATTTAATTAGACCCTGATACACCTCATCCTATTCAACAACACATACCTCCACAGTGCAAAATGAACTGTATTCGTTTACCTTTAGATACACGCTTAAAACTAGAAGATGTGCCTTCTATTCTACATACGCATTGGCAAACCCATGCCAGTGCAAAGCATTTGCTATTGCCTAAAATGAAAGGGTCTGGTCTGATTAAAGAACAAGTGTCTGATACGCAAGTCTCTATTTATGAACCTGGGCAAGTGATTCGTATTGATCTCCAGCGTGATTGGGAGCGCATCTCTGTCAGTGAGAAATTAGCCAAGTCGATTGAACCCAACATGATGCCAGCGACAGTCAATGGTATCTCTACTGTATGGGCACCTATCCATGGTACTTTAAACTATTACAACAATCGGCTTGAGATCCAACCCAGTACAAGTGTAAGAGATGATCAACTGTTTATCCATCGATATACAAAGATCAATACGGATTTGAATATTATCATTAAGCGATTTGAAGAGGTACGTTGTGCTCAGCTAAACCATAGCTTAACGCACTTGATAGCATGCTATACCCATACAGATTACAAAAGACATCAATGGCATTACTACCATTCATTTACCAAAAGATATGGATGCAAAAGTGATTATGAATGGTTCAAGTACGACTGTGGTGACGAATAATGATCAAGTCAGAGCTTTATTACGAAAGATGACAGTAATTGAATAACCTATTGTCCGGAATAAACAAAGCCATGCTATACTCATCCGGCTTGGACTTGACAATGCTTTCTCTCCTTATTATCTATTTGTTCATTATCATGTTTGTTGTAACTCTTGTTTTTCCGAGCATAAGATACGAGATCCATGTTTGCTCTCTTTCTTTCTCTCTTTAACCATGAACGAAAAAAGAACTTCACCACCACCACCTAAATATGAACATATCATAAAAACATCGCCTCCTCCTCCCAGCTACATTCAGTCCACAGTGCGACTACAGTACAAGAACCAACCGTATATTACTGATCTAGATCAAGTCGCATTTCGATCCCAGTATCTGGAATTCCGTCCTACAGATACCATGTCCGATATAGCGCAATGGCCTTTGCGTCAACGTCTTGTCTTCTATCTCAAGACATGGGCAACGACAGCCTATGATGGTCGATTGATCTTCTTTGCGTTTTTTGTCGTGGGATCCTTAGTGACCATGGGACTTGTGGTCTCTTTTATTGCTCTTCCTAGTTTAATAAAGCATTGATGGAGCATGATGTATGAGCCAATGAAAATTATTTTTTTTAATAAGTAAAATGCAAATAAAAGGTATCTAGAATAAATAATGTAATTAGGGATATTATCGCTTAGGCTGAATAGATTCATAAGAAGGAGGACTAACGTCTGGACTTGAGGGTTGGTTTCGAAGTTTGATCCATTCTCGACGACTACAATGGCGCTTCTTTTGGTATTCTAAATAACAAGGACAGAGAAAGAAACCCGTTGGTTTCGAGGTAGCTACATCTTCATCAAGGACAGGATCAAATAACAAAGCTTCTTCATAGGTAGGAAGTGAGTTATAGTCTTCTTTTAAGCGACAGTCCAAGATGGTAATGGGTGTCTCTAAATGAATGTTGGTGCGTGTCACACTGTTGGTGTCATGACAGCTATAAGGGGATGTGAGTTCAATATGGAGTTTAAGGGTGTGCCGAATATCGATTTCGGAATACGTTGTCGAATGATTGAGATGCACACAGTTGGGCAGCGTGAATATTATTCGATGTTGAAAAGAACCATTGTTGAGAGAAATATGGGCATTCTTGACACCGAGGGCACGTTTGATTTCCTTGAGCGATAAGTGAGACACAGTGGAACCAAGGCCTGGATCGACCAAACTACTGACGGACAAGATGGGTACTTTAAAATCATGAACTTCAACCCGACGTGCTTGAAATTCAGGTAATCGATAGACTCTTTTCTCGGTCAAGATCACTGAGATACTCTCAATAAAGGCGTGTTTGATATTGGGTGAAATCGAGAGTGAAATAGGAAACTGAGTGCCGGAAGAGACGATGGATTTTTCAATACAGATAGTCGTATCACACACGTCCATGTGGCGTTCTGAAGTAATGGATGTCGTAGGTAGTGAATTGGCTGTCAATGCATTATCTGACCAATGAGGTGTTCGAAGCAACAGGATATCACGGCGTGATCGAAGCTTAGTTGCACCCACACCCACACGATGAACAGTGGCTGTCACATAATAAAACACTTTGGCCATCTCGTCTTCAATTGTCTCAATCAACTGGTTCAATAACAGGAACTGGAATGGCCAGCGATGAATACCCGGTGCTAATGTGCCTTCTTGCTTGGGACTATCGAGGAAAGATTGTAAGATGACGTTTTGCTCATGAATGATTTTTTCATGGTAGAGTTTGGTGCCTCTTGCGCCAATGCCTAGGTTGGGGTTGAATACACTGTCAGTATACTGTCTTAAAAGACTGGCTGGTCGTATACCTTCAGGCCATAAACTATGTGCCTTGCCAATGAATTGAATTACCACACGAGAAGCCAACACAGGCTTGGTAAGAACGATATTGACTTCGCCTTGAAGAACATGTGTGATTTTATCTTTGGCCCCACCACGAAGAATAACAACAGGCTCTGCGAGATCAATCGTGAGTTGCTTTGCTCCTGTAAAGAAAGGAACAACGACAGGCATATTAGGGGAGAGGGAGGGAAAAAATACAGAACATCAAGAAATTGTTCCTCTTGTATTTATACTCGAGAGCTGTCAATTCGAGTCCGAACGAACGGACAATTTTTATGGGACGATCAGACATGTGGAGGCTAGAAGCTTTCTAACACATCAAAAAATGACGAAATATAAGTATAGTACTACTTTAATTTTTTTTCTATTCTTTATACATTGGATATTTATGGTAGTAGTATATCTTGTTCCCTCTTTTTTATATGTTATTTTTTCTTCCTTTCTCCTTTTTTTTTTAATAGAATCCGTCGAAAAAATTTATACGAATGTGAATAAAACAATGCATGTTACACCACATTTTGTACGACAGACAATGTTCTTTTTGTCATTTTTCGCCTTTTGAGTTACACCCGTTTCCCTAAGCCACCAATGTTGCTTTCTTTTTTAGTCATCAGGGTTTATTTCAGGCACCATTCTCATGGATTAGATAATGCCCTTATCGTTATCAGATACCCACCATGCATCCTATGAAAAGATTCCTAAAGATCTCTAGAAAACTATAGCAATGTTTTCAACCCTCCTTTTCCTATCTATTTCATCAAGTTCCATCCTACAAACGGGACATTGGATGAGTGTGAATTCTTTGTGTTTTGATTGGTAAAGAGGAAGCAAACATGTTAAACATACTATAGAGTATTCGGTTAACATCGGATAAAGCCTGTCTCTATAGATTGACTTTGTGTTGGACGAAAACATGTTTCTATCGTTTTATTCAAGATACAAAGTTCTTTACTTGTTCATGACGAGGCACTAAACGTACACGGTAATCACAAGGAATCCATGTAGGTGCTCGAATATCTCGGGGGGTATTCACATCAATCAAGGCCTCAGACACTCGTTCAAACTTGAAACAAGAAAGTAACATGGAAGCAGCCATAAACAAACTACGTTCAGCTAAGTGAATGCCTACACACACACGACGTCCTGTCGAGAAACTCAGGTGGGGTCTGTCTTGCACACCTTGGGTGACGCGATGGTCTTGTTGTTCAACATAGGGCATATGGCGTTCAGGAAGAAAACTGTGAGGATTGGGGTATCGTTCAGCATTGGTATGAATAGCATACAAGTTCATCACAACCACCGTGTCTTCAGGAATTACCCAGTTCTTATAGACGTCTTCTTGGGTAGTCGAGTGAGGAATAGCAATGGGTGCAGGCGCGCGTAAACGTAATGTCTCTAAAATCACACATTGAAGGTAAGGCAAATTGTATTCTAGGGTACAGGTTACTACTATGTTTGTCTACAGAACGTGTCTTACCATCAGAAGCAGTCGGAAGTCGATCTAACCCCACATTGTGTTTGATTTCTTCAAATACTTTGTCTTGCACCTCAGGATGGTTGGCTAAAAAGGCAATCATCCACTCCAATGTCGCTGTGGTTGTGTCTGATCCAGCACCCACAAACAAGCCAACAAAATGCTGGATTTGAAGATCCGTCAGTTCCCCAGACTCCAGAATAGCCTTGACAAAACAGTCTTGCGTTTCGCCTTGACTCAACTTGACCTTAAAGTCCTTGAGAAGTGTACCATAGAAAGAAGTAAAGTCGTCACGCACCCGCAAGTATTTTCCACGTTGAATGGGCCATATCTTTTTCAAGACGGGAAAAAATTCTCTGATTTGGTCAGCGGGACTCATGGTACTGGCAGCGCGTTCTGTTAATGTAAAGGCGTTATGGAGCACAGGATCTCCAGGCTCAAAAGAGCACATATCGCCATAAGCAATCGTCAGGATACTGGTCATGGTGTAATGTTCAATCAGATGGGCAAGCGATACACCTTGATCGTTTGATTTGGTTTGACAAAGGTCGTACAGATAAGAAAGGAAAGTGGTGCGTCGATCGTCTAAAATGGGTTGATAGATATCAATTTTAGACTTGACAAGTCCACCATGCGCTATAGATATGAATAAACATCGATACACTACCACTTACCAATACGACGTAATCGACGCCAATTTGAACCATAAGGAAGAAAAGCAAATGAACCCCCTTCATCTATCCAAATCATCAACATCATCGCTTATCCCTTATGTTTATGTTTGTTTTTTACCTCCTTGCATAAGATCGTGAACCAGAGTGTCGGGTAGATTTCTTGAAGAATAAATCTTGCTTCGATCGACAATCAAGTCTTTAATGCTTTCTACACTGTTGAGCACAACCCATCGTTGTGTACCAAAATAACAAGTAAAGACAGGTCCCACTTCCATACTCCACTGACGAAACAGTTCATAGACAGGTACAGGGCGCAACACTTGTAATAAATGACCAATTACAGGTAAATAACCGGGTGCAGTGGGCGGTAATGGTACTGCTTGTCGTTTACGGTAAAATAGATAGATAGCACTTGCAATAGCTAATGTTCCACCCACAGAATTCATCATGATCACAAAAGAAAGAGAGAAAAAAAAATAGCATTTAAATGTCTTTTGTCACTCTTTTGTTCTACTAAAATGGATATTAGTAGGAGTTGTGACTGATTTCTTTCTTTTTCTTCTTTTTATTTATTTATTTCGAATGTTTAAAAAGATTACAAGCCAACAGAATGCAGTTGTAAAGCATTGGATAGCCTTAAGAGAAAAGAAACAATACAGATTAGATCAACAGCGGGTGGTTGTACAGGGCGCCAAAATAATCAAAGAACTCTATCAACAAGGCTGTCAAATTCGTTCACTCGCTATCACGACGGATAAAAAAGACAAGGACATTAAACATGCTGCACTGGACATGGTGCAACATCCATTACCAGCTGACGCTTATTATGAGACAGATATTCACCTTGCACGACGTATTTTAGGGACATCTTCCAGGCCTGGAAAACATGATGTTTTTGCAGAAATACCTGTACCCTCACACACACCCTCATTGAAGGACACTCGGCTACTCGTGTTTGATAAGATCAACGACCCTGGTAATCTAGGCACATTGGTTCGATCTGCTAGAGCCTTAGGATGGCAGTCAGGTCTGATCAGTGAGGGCACATGTGATTTGTACAATGATAAAGTCGTACGTGCCTCCAAAGGACTCTCAATTCTTTGGCCACATACATCTTATAAGCATATGCAGACCATGTTGACTGAACTCAAACAGCATCACTATACACCACTTGTTGCAGACATGTTACCAGCCACTTTACCTACCGATCTATGGTCTCCTGAAAATGCCCATCCAATAAAACCAGGAGCAGGTCTATGTTTATGGAATTTTCCTCAGACAATGAAAAGACAAGTACCTCAAAAAATAGCTCTTATCTTGAGTTCAGAACATCAAGGTGTACATCCAATATTAGACCAAGAAATCAAAGTATCTCTGCCCATGTATTCTCATGTTGAATCACTCAATGTGGCTAATGCGGGTAGTATCATTATGTTTGAATTAAATAAATGGCTCTAGTCTCTTTCTTTTTTCTTCTATAAAATATGGCTTATTCTGTTCGTTTGAGTGGCACTGTTTTGTCTTCCTTATTATATGAATGTGCCAATTCAGAAACAGATATAGTATGTTGTCCTAGAGTTGTCTATTGCTCATAATTATTCAGGAAGGCTTTCTTTTAGGTGTTCTGTCTCACAAAACAACACTGACTAACAGTGACTCATCAGAACCCATAGAGAAACGCCAAGATTACATCAGTATGTAAATAGAGTCATGACACACGGTTAACCTACAGTTAGTTATTCATGGATACCAAAGAGTACAAGAAAAACCTTATGATCACCATGGCAACCTAATCAAACATACGGTAGCGAAACAACAAAAAGACCTGTCTTCCTTGGTAGGTTATTTCAAGTTTCGAAGACAGACAGACACGTCTTTATCTGTACGTGATCAACTCTGGATGACTTCTTGGTCCAATACCATTCCTCATGGATGTATGGCTATTCTAACAGCCCATCCAAACGCATTGACGGACAAGTCTACACAGACATATGAATTTGCATTTTGGGATATGAAACACACAGACAAGTAAGTCACAGAATAGGGGAAGTCATTGTTCTTAGTGATAGTAAACTGCCTCTTGAGATCACCAACATGAAAGAAAGTACGACCGGATACAAGAATTTCATGTCCAATGCACCTTATCAGACAACAGCATCCTCAAGGTAAGAAGAAAAAAAAACAATGCGTGAACTACTTATTTAAAGAGCTTAGTAACAAACGATTGACTACCATGTCACCTTCTCAAATTATTATCCAGCAATTCGACAACATGTATCAAGAATCCTTTCAAGCATTACAGACATCCATTCAATCTGTCATGGACAAAGAAGCCGAGATAGAAAAACTAAAGCAGGAGATCGAGTTGCATAAATCTGAAATAAAAAAGTGACTTTTTGTGACTTGAAAAAAGTAGCTTTTTTTTTCTTTCCTTTTCTTTTCTCTGTCAGTATGAAGCGAGTCGTCGACTTTCAAGAGAAAGAACCAGCTACCGAGTTTGAGTTCAAGGATACACAACACAAAAAGCAAAAATCTAATAAATTTAATGCGACAACAAAGCGTCTGAACCATGCTGAATTTAAGCAGAAAAAAAAAGACATGTTGGCATTTCGAAAGCAACTGCCTATTTATTCAGGTAAACAACCCTCCTCACTCCTTGAAGTGTCTCGGCTGACAATCAGACAGGCAGAGAAGCGATTATCGAAACACTGAAAGCCAACGATACAGTGATTGTCATGGGTGAAACAGGGTCTGGCAAGACGACTCGTATGTATCTATACTTGTGATTGCGTTGTTGCTTATATAGGATTGAATAGAAATCCCTCAGTTTCTTATTGAAGCAGGCATTGCATCCAAAGATTTGGGTGGTGTGGCAGTCACTCAACCGAGACGAGTAGCTGCTGTCAATTTAGCCAAACGTGTAGCTGAAGAAACCATGAGTCAATTAGGTGGTAAAGTAGGTTACACCGTCCGTTTTGACGATACATCCAGCCCCCACACCATCATTAAGTACTTGACCGATGGTATGCTGCTACGTGAAATTCTAGCTGACGAACTCTTGTTGAGATACAAAGTGGTGGTGTTGGATGAAGCGCACGAACGCACACTCAGAACAGACATGTTGTTTGGTATGATCAAGACCATTCAGCGTAAACGAGCCGAAAAGGAAGGCGTACATCCACTCAAGATTGTGATCATGAGTGCTACGTTGGATGCAGAAAAGTTTAGCGAATTTTTCAACCAGGCCAAGATTTTGTATGTCTCAGGTCGATTGTATCCTGTAGACACGATGTTTACAATCGAACCTCAGGCAGATTATTTGGATGCTGCCTTGGTCTCTATCTTTCAGATTCATGTCAATAATCCCAAGGGGGATATCTTGGTGTTCTTGCCTGGTCAAGAAGCCATTGAGAGCTTGACTTCGCTTGTGAATGAATATGCAGCACAGTTACGCCCTCATCAACAAAAGTTACTAGCCTGTCCCTTATTTGCTGCCTTACCCCCTTCACAGCAACAAAAAGTGTTTGATCCAGCACCCACCAACACACGCAAAGTGATCTTATCGACTAATATTGCAGAAACCAGTATTACCATTCCGGGCATCAAGTATGTGATTGATACAGGCTTGGCCAAGTTACGTGGGTTTAATCCCAAGATTGGTGTCGAGTCACTCTTGCTACACCCCATCTCCAAGAGTTCAGCATGGCAAAGAACAGGGCGTGCAGGAAGAGAAGCAGCAGGCGTGTGTTATCGATTGTATACCGAATCTGCATTTAGAGAATTAGAAGATGATACGGTACCTGAAATTAGACGGTGTAATTTAGCAGCTGCTGTGCTTGCTTTAAAGGCCACAGGGATCGATAATGTACTTGAATTTGATTATATGGATAGACCTTCAAGGGCATCCCTTGTCCGTGCCTTGGAAGAGCTGTATGCTTTAGGAGCCATGGATGATAAAGGACACTTGTCTGAGATGGGAAAGCAAATGGCAGAGTTTCCTTTAGACCCTACATTTTCCAAAGTCTTGATTCAGTCTAGAGAATATGAATGTACCCTGGAAGCCATTGCAATCATTTCACTTTTGTCTGTAGATACTATTTTCTTTACACCCTCAGATAAACGAGACCAAGCTGCTGAAGCAAGAAAGAAGTTTTTGCATCCTGATGGCGATCATTTAACACTCTTGAATGTCCTTAAATCGTACTGGGAAGTCAAGGGAGATATTGAATGGTGTAAAGAAAACTTTATTAATAATAGAAATGTCAAAATTGCCATGGTAATCCCAGTGATTCCCATCTCATTCATACATTAACTGACGTTTTTATAGCAAGTACGGGATCAATTGATTCGATTCTGTGAACGGATAGGCATGGATACCAATGCCAGTTGTGGTTCTGATACTGACAGAGTACTCAAGTGCTTTTTGACTGGTTTCTTTCAAAATACAGCATTGTTACAGCCTGATGGTTCTTACAAGAGTGTGGCAGGTAGTCAATTAGTCAAGATTCATCCTGGATCAGCCATGTTTGGTAAACGAGTTGAAGGCATTCTATACAATGAACTTGTGTTTACTACAAAGCATTATGTGCGTGGTGTGTCTGCTATTCAGTCTGCTTGGCTACCATTAGCAGCACCTAAATACTTTAATAATGTTACATTGTAATAAAAACATACCAATTTTTTTTATAGAAAAGATTTTTCCCTCTTTTTATTTGCTATGCAGAATAACCAACTACCTCCACACATGATGCAACAATTCTCGCATCCTCAACCACGCTTATTTCATCCACAGGTGGCTTACCCTCTCATGGCCAACATACAACCTTCTGAACGAACACAAGGTGCCTTTTCCACCTATGCCTCACGATTAAAACAATCAGATAACAACGCGCTTTTACTACCCGAATCCTACGTGACAAAGAAATCGCGTTTCGATTCAGAAGACGAGTTTGATGAATTTGAATCTGAAGATGATTCAGACCAAGGCACGACACGAGAAGGCAACGAAAATGAGGAACAGAAAAAGAAGCAAGAAAGACCAGACGCTTTACAGAAACAAAAAGAACTGGTCGCTGTGCCTCCACCTGCGCCTGAATGGCAAAAGATCATTCGAAGAAAGAACGATTTTACATTTACCAATCAGGATCTAGAGACGATCGCAGAGATAGAGGAAGTGTTGGTACCGGTTCGCTTAGATATTGATGTGGACGCTATCAAATTACGTGATCGTTTTTTATGGAACATGAATGGTAAGTAATCCCATAGAGGATTTTTTGTTTATTCGCGACTTGATTAGAGCAATACTTGACACCTGAAAAGTTTGCAGAAATGTTGTGTGTGGATTTACAACTCTCGCCTCATCGATTTGTTCAGCCTATTGCAGACTCCATTCGTGCTCAAGTGCTTGATTTTGAAAGCTTTAATCAAGTCAAATTGCCTTCTGAATACACGCGTGTGGTGATCAATGTAAGATCAAATGTGCATGTATGTGTTTATGCTTTTTTACTTATTGATGGTAGCTTGATTTGCAAGTGGGTAAAGTCAATTATCGTGATCAGTTTGAATGGGAACTCAAGGAAGAAAACACAAATGCACCTGAAGTATTCAGTCGTCAATTAGCTTCTGAATTAGGTATTGGAGGTGAATATGTACCTATGATATCTCATGCCATTCGAGAGCAAATGTTTAAACACAAAAAGCAATATGCAGAAGAGGTAATGTCTATGTCCTTTTTTTTTTTCTTTGTCTAAAGTACCCTATAGCTTGTGATTGATGGTGAAATCAGAACTCAATTAGAAAGTGCATTTCGTCCTGTTGAAGAAGCTAAAGACTGGGTGCCTCGTATGGACATGTTATCGAACGATGAGCTAGAGAAACTGTTGATTGCACAAGAACGAAACATTAGACGCATGCGAAGAGAAACACGTTTCAAGCGTTCAAATCGTCGTAATTAAATAAAACCATTTATTGCATCTTTTTCTTTTTTTTAATGGTGATCATCGTGGTCGCCATGGTGATCCCAAGGATGTCTCAAACCCTACAAATAGAATGATGAATAAAAACAAATGTATAATAAACATCTTACCAAAAGAACAGGACCATCTTGTTTGGCACGGTACATCATCCAGAACCACATTGTGGCACCTAAAGCCTTGCCAACAAAACGATGAGTGAAACCAGCCATGTGTGGGTGAAAACCAAAGCCTCCTGCAGCAGAACCAGCCATGTTAATAGAGTGTGTTATTGTAAGTGAAGAGAGAAAAAATAACAAAGTATTGCCTTTGAGCGGGGAAGGTAAGGGGGGCACGTCATCCTTAAGCGGAGTGCGGACCGGAAAATGAAGGTGGCATGCTGCGCGGATGGCAAGCCAAGTCCATTGTAAATTCTTGCTTGAAGCCTAAGGGGAAAAGATCCTCCTCTTCCAGCATCACTAAGAAGGTAATGCATCATCTATTCATTCATCCATCCACTTGATACAATAAGGAACACACACACATGATGGCAGTATAGGATGGACATTTGCATGAAGATACACTACCCTACAGCTTTTTTATTTTTATTTGGAAACCGAGTTTATAGTCATAGCCAAATAGAAGAGCAGCACACCACGATAAATAAACCAAAGTAGAGAGAAAGCAAAAACGAAAAAGAAAAGAAAAGAAACGATGTAACCGAGAGAAAAAAACAACATAAATAGAGACCAGCATCTTATGTGTGTGTGATTTTACCTTATTGTTCAAGTGGTGGTTATGTTGGATTACTTTATTAACATTCTGTGATAGCTTTCAACATGGTCACTCCTGCCGTAAAGCACACTATCGTGAAGAAGCGTACTGCTACCTTCAAGCGTCACCAATCTAACCGTTTCATGCGTGTTGGTGTAAGTATCTGACGAGTAACCAAATTGTTATTCACAAGTGATGATAGGAATCCTGGAGAAAGCCCAAGGGTATCGATTGTAACATGCGTAGACGTTTCAAGGGTCAAGCTCCTATGCCCAAGATCGGTTACGGTTCCGCCAAGAAGACCCGTAACTTGTTGCCCAATGGTTTCCGCAAGTTCGTTGTCTCTAACGTCCGTGAACTCAACTTGTTGTTGATGCACAACCGCACTTACGCTGCTGAAATTGCCCACAACGTTTCTTCCAAGAAGCGTGTTGCTCTTTTGGAACGCGCTGCTCAATTGAACGTCAAGGTTATCAATGCTGGTGCTCGTCTCAGATCTCAAGAGTAAAAATAATACTATAAAAAAAACTTTTTTTATTATTATTATTAAAGTGAACCACATTGCGTGATGGTGATGACTTGTTGTGGACTTTCTTTTACTTGTAATACACGGTTGATTTGATCCAGTACCTCAAGTCCTTGAATGACTTGACCAAAAATCACATATTTACCTTGGATCTTTTCAAATTGAGGGTGGTTGTCACTGAGTGTAATGAAGAATTGAGATGTGTTTGAGTTTTTGCCTGAATTGGCCATGGCCACTAGTCCTGCCTTGTTGAATTTTTTGGCAAGGCCGGGTTTTTCATCATTGAATTTACCGTTGTAGATGCTATCACCACCAGAACCATCGCCTATACATTGATTAATCCCTTTGTTTAGCTATTCATGACTTGCCTCGCGTCACATCGCCTCCTTGCACCATAAAGTCATTGACAAGACGAAACATGCGTGTGTTCTTGTAATGCAATGGTTTTTTGGAACTTTTGCCAACCTTGCCTCCTTCACAAAGACTGATGAAGTTATCACATGTCTTGGGACATTCCTTGTCATTCAACTCAATAATCACCTTGCCGCCTGCTAAAGGTGTAGGCGCATCGATAAGCCAGTTCTCGCTGGTTGCTGTAGGGTCATTGGAGAGAATATCGCGTGCTGTCTCCTTGTCTTCAGCACCCAGTTGATCGAGATCATCTGTAGCGAAACCATACGTGGATGCCCATTGCTTGACCCAGGACTTGACACTCATATAGCGTGCATGGGCATCCTCATAGGCTGCAACATCGCCAATCTTGATCTCGAGAAAAACTTGACGTGTCATAAAAAAGGTAAAAAAAAAAAAAAAAAAAAAAAGAACCATTGTCTCTTTATTACACTGGATCAAACCAAGGCAGTTGCTCGACTTGATCTAATCGAACTCGCTTATCTGGATGTCGAACTAATATCTTTTGAACTACTTCTTTGGCTTCTAAACTAATGTTATCATCCACAGGCCATTTGACTTGTGCCATCACAATACGATGAAATAAATGAGAAATCTTTTCTCCCTTATGAGGGTCATACGTAAATGGTAAATAGCCCACCAGTAAGGCATAAATAATAATACCAATTGACCATGTATCTGTTAAACGGCCATCATAGCCTAAACTCTGTACAATTTCAGGTGCTGCGTACTCTTCGCTGCCACAACGGGTGGTCAGAATAGGTTTGATAGGATCCATTACACGAGCCAGACCAAAGTCAGTAATTTTGATATGAGGTTCACCTGTTTTTTCATCAAAATAGACAAGAATGTCTACAATAGATCAATAACACAATAGTCAGCACTTGCTATCTTACTTTCTAACTTTAAATCTCGATGAACAATATTGATTTGATGCAACCAAGAGACGACTTGGATGATCTCCAAAGCCAGCCGCTTAATTAGTATTTCATCAATGCTTGAAGGAACCAACACTTGATGAAGATTGTTATGTATATGCTTCACAAAATCAAATAATTCGCCTCCTTTGACATATTCCAGCACAATGCATAAATGTTGTTCGGTTTCCATGGTGGCCTCCAACTGAACAATACGTTCATGATTAAGGCACTACGATTGGGTAAGCATAGCATGCATCAACAGGGTGTCTATACCTTAAGAACACCTACTTCTCTTTCAATACTCGACTTGACACGCAAATCTTGATACATGCGTTCTTTATTAATCACCTTGACAGCCACATGGCCTCCTTCTTCTAAATTCTCTGCTAAAAACACTCGAGAAAAAGCCCCTTCGCCTAATAATTTTTTGATGCGGAACTTCCAAATGTGCTTGCCTAAAATACGCACATCTTCATGAAGCCCATGTGGGTGAGGCGAAGGGTATTTGTATTCGCGCAGAATACCGGTCTCTTCCATATCGCCCAACATAGGTTCTTCCTGTAAAGAAGGAATGACATTTGTCTGACTCGTTGAAAATGTAGGCGAGAGTGAGACCAAAGGAATAGCCGATGTGGGCGGTGGCGATGACATGCATGCGTCGTCAAGTATCACTTTGTCTTGCTGTATTGCTTCGATGTCGTTGTCTTGAAGGGCCAAAGAAGGTGTGGAGGGCGGTAATTGGGGCGGTGTGGCCAGTGTAGGCGTAAGGATATTATGTCTTGTAAATGTGTTTGTTCTTGCTAAAGAAGGCTGCGCAGGACTAGGTAAAGGAACGATCTCTTCTTCTGGAAACAGGGTGGTTGGAGGTGTGGTGCTGCCATCATCGCTGGTACTACTGTTACTCATACGTCTCTGCAGTGTCGCTGGAGGTCTGCTCGAGAGGGGTGTGGCCGCGGCGGTTTTTCTATTGGCCAAGACAATGGCCCGTATGCGATCGGCAAAGGTAGGCGTAGCATGAGGTGTGGGTTCGTTTTTATTGGATAGGGAATAACTTGTTTTGATGTCTTTACGGCTATTACTTTGGATGGAAGGCGGCGGTCTTACTTGGCTTGTGGTCGTGTCAAAGAACTGGTTGTTTTTAGAAAAGATCACTGATTCTTCTTGTGGGGTAAAATCAACAGCATGTGTTACAATGCCTAAGCCAATGGAGGGTTGTCGCTTATGACTCTGATGGGGACTTTTATTTATAAAGGAAACATTGAGCGTCGTACTCATGATACAAAAGTGAAAGAAGAAAGAGAGATAAGTCCCGACAAGTTTTATGCATTGCTTTGATATTATTATTTTTTCTTTTCGGGTATTATCTGTTTACAAGTATGTAAATGCTGTCCATGCAAGAACGCATGTCACTACAATGTCTACCATTTGAGCCACAATGTACAACGTCACTAATTTACCCAAGCTTCGAATATTTTGCTTCATGTCACTGATCTGTAGTCCCATACCGATACTGACAAACGACAAGGTCGAGAACCATTCAGAGACATAGAAACAAAACGAATTGACCAATGATCTTGTATCCGCCGTATCAATGGTAGTATTAAACAAGACAGCTGTGATAATAAACCCAATCACGAATTTAGGAAACCGTTTCCAGAGCAAGACATAGGCGCTTTCTTTGGGTCGCGAAGGAGCATGGATGTTTCGTGGGTGCTTGACAGATGGGGTATTGATCCCTTCCGTTTCTGTAGGTTCATCTAGTTGTGATTGGACAATGGCGTCATCTGGATTTTCATTTCGACCAAGCAGTTCTTCTTCACGTTTATAAGCAGCCTGAAGTTCGTAACGAGACCATGCCCAGGCCATGACGACAGACAATGGACCAATCAAGACATTCTGCATCATCTTAACTACAGCCGACGTATTGATCGCATCATGGTCGCCATAAATACTCGCTGCAGCAATCACAGCACCTGTGGAATCCACACAGCCACCAAACCAAGCGCCACTGACCGTGGCTGACAACGCTAAACGTTTAGCAACGTAAGGTAACGCAATGATGCTAGGAATGGTAAAGATAGAAATGATGGCAATCGGCATTTCTGTCTTGTGAGGCACGCCCATGCTGGAACCCAAAGCAATCGCGGCAGAGGAACCGCAGATAAATGTAGCACCAGACATGATAATGGCCGTCTGTGTGTCAATCTGGAGGACTTGCCATCCGAAATAAGCAATCACAATGAACAAGGTAGGTGTATCAATCCAGCTGACAAACAAGGCACGCGGTGCCAAGGGACGCAAGACACTAATATCAATACAGAGCAAGACTAAACTTATAGCAATGTACAGTTCTGTCTGTTGAGCTACTTTAAGCCACGGAGGTAAAATGTTGGACTTTGTAAAATAAGACAGTGTATTTCGGACGAAACAACCGAAAATAATGGCCCAGATAGAATCACCGATACTCGCCTTTTTCAGGACAACTTGCAATTCAAGAGTGAGTAGCCGATATGAAATGAATGAACTTACCATTATTCGCCAGTATCTTGCTAACAAGTGCAATGAAAAAGACACAAATATAGCCTATAGGAAATCTTCTCCAGTTGGGAGCATTGATGGCCCACATGGCAATCCAAAGCAACAAGCCCATCATGACACTAATGACAATCAAGCCAAAGTTGTCCGTATTAGCAAACGTATGAAAAGGGTTATTGTCCCAGAGTAAGAACTCAGGTGAGGGTATATCATGCTTGACAGCTGAAGTAATACATCCAAAGAAAATCAGACCAATCCAACACGACCACCATTCTTCTGAATTCCACCACATCAGTAAGGTTCGATACTTGACAAACAGGGATTCTTTTTGGTTTGGTTCAGTGAGAGAAGTAGCTAATGTTTCTGTGGAAGTGTCATTTGATTTTGATTGGGAAATTTCTCTTAATTCTAATGCATCTAAACTAGCTATGTCAATAGAACCTCGTTTATGAACCATCATGTCTATAGAAAGAAAAAAGAAAAAAAAAAAAAGAATCTGTCTGAATTTTCTTTTTTTTTTTTGTGACTGATGAGATGAGTCATTTATAGTAGAACAAGAAACAACATGAACAATCCAACATGTATAGCTAATATTCGTCTATTACAGAAAAATAGTGTTTATTGTCGATATACATGTATTTACTATACTTCTTTAACAAGGCATAAAACTATAAAATAAAAAAGAAAAAGGAAAAAGAGAAAAGTGTCAAAAAGGAAAACAATGTTTCTCCCCTATTTATACGAATGTTTTGCATAAATTTATGTCGATCATTTGTTTATGGATTCTGTTAAATGTGTTTATTTCATTTGGTAAAAATGGCGAGCTTGATAGCGACGATGACGAATTCATTTTCAAGGAATTCTGTTGGTCAAACAAGTACTGAGAGAGCGAATGATAAGACGTTCTGGTTACTGAGGACAAACTAGTGAGTAACACGAATGTTTTCTGTTTCACGTTGCTAAAAAAAAACAAAGGCCTTTTTTTCTTATTTGAATAAAATTTCTGCTTGTGGCTTTCAACTTCTTGTTCAAGTAAGAGAGATGTCAATGAAAAAGTCTTTCTATCTGTCGTTTAGAATGTCTGGTAAAGGTAGATAGAATTATAGCAGGTATGGAACCATTGGTTTGACGCCTGTCAAATATTCATTTCTTGATCCATGGAGGGTTCGTGGGACAAGCAGAAAAAGCGAGGGCGAATAATGGTTTGGGTGTACATGAAGTTTCAAACATCGCCTTAGGAAAAGCGATATGATGCTTTCTCAGTAGTGATAAACATCTTAGGAGATAAACAAAATGCCAATAAGAAAAAACTAGATTTCTTCTGGATAATACATAGCAAAACAGAGTCATGTTGAGCGCTTTTTTAAGCTCTGTAGGATAATCTTCATCACTATAAGCATCGGCCAGTTTTTGAACAGTTTGTCTATATAAAAGCATGAATCTTTGCCTTGTCGAGTCAGGCATTTGCCTACAAATAGAAAATGGCTATCTATTCAGGTCCAAGAATGAAGTCTTGAACATAAAATGCATTGTTGTGATAGTCCCTTTTCGGTCACATATTTGACTTTGAAAGTAAGGCTGACAAATGCTTTCTTTCAGGTTGCCATCCTTCTCCAATTTATTATTGTCAAAGTTTTTTTGTATCAGCAATGAAAGTGAAAGAAAAAGACACTTTTTGTGAGATATCGTTGCCTTTGAAAGCATACTTTTGACTATACATATTGCAATGAAGATGCTAGTGTTGAGTTTCATCGGAGTCGTGCATTGATCTTTACCTTCATCTGAATACGTTTATAGACAGTGCACGCATGAAAATCTTCATAATCAGGATATCGTGTATTCTTGCTAAGACTACTTATATTAAAGCAATTATCACTTTGACTTGACATTTTTTATATTTTAAACCATTTTTACAAAGAATAGGTTACTGCTTTTCGATCATTTCTAAGGTGCTTTCAGGCCCCAATTCTTTTTCGAAGGAAGAATGAGCCTCATTTCTGCAAAAAGCAGCACCAATACATAATTCAAAGAGGATAAATTAACCCTTTACTATCTTTTTGAGCCTTTGTTCAAAGTCTAGCCAATATTAACATTACATTTCATGAAAACGTCAAATTATTTATTGTATGATTCGAAAGTATAATTGTCTGAATGATACCCATCCGCTTATTGCGCTCCAAAGTATTTTTTTAATACTATTATTGGTATTGGATGACATTTCGTATGATGAAAGGATAGAAAGAGTACAGCTTAGCAGTTTCAAAAGTAAAAATTGTGATTTCCACCTAGGTAGCTTAAAGTTACAACTAAAGCTCAAACCATTTCACCCAAATTATCTGGCACCCAGGTACTTGAGCACAACTCAAAGAAAAAAAAACACAAGAGGGAATCCCTTTTTTTAAGGCTTTTTTTTCTATAATTTTCTTTTTTGTAATTCTCAAAAGCTAAAAGTGTCTTTGGCCCGAAATTCAAGTATAGGTCACCCTCAATTCACTGTCAGTTTTGCCTTGATTGACAAAGAAGGCAATTATCCTAAAATCACAATTTCCGTTACCATGAGGGGTAAAAGATACATAGATATCTTTTCAACGGGAGCTATATCTTTGAGCAAAATTGCTGATAGCAGTTCTGCTTCTTTTGCTTGGAACGAGTTGCTTGTCATATATATATACATAGGTATTCAACATCTTTTAAAATATTAGAAGAATAAACAGACTAGAGTGTTTCTTGGAAGGAGGGAGTATTATACTGAATAATGGATCCAGTAATGATTGCGGGTATTGAATTACTCTTTAAATCACTGATTCATGACTCTTAGAATTTTTTCTCTTTTTTCTTTTTTTTTTCTTGTGTATGGATATGTCTTGGTTATAAAAGAAAAAGAGAGACAGAGAGATGCCTGAACAACAACAACAACAACAACAACAAAACTCACCATCAGATCAAAAAGATCAGACTGAAGATAACCAACAAAATCAAGATAACAAAAAGAAACGTACAGGACCTAAACGAAGAAAAGTAACGCATGGTAAGAGAAGATACGCGCGTATATGTACTTATGTCTATTGGAGCTTGTGTCTATTGTAGACGCTCACACATGACTTGTGATGAAGGTAAATCAAGATAGATGACACCAGATGCTCATTCATAAATTAGGTCGACCTTGTCAGCGTTGTATTAAACGTAGTATTGGTCATTTGTGTCATGATGAAGTCAAACAACCCTCTAATTCTTCACAACAACAACAACAACAACAACAGCAACAACAACAGCAACAACAACAGCATCAACAACAACAACAACAACAACAACAACAACAACAACAACAACAACAAATCCATGGTAGACAAGATAGTATGAGTCAACAAGGCTTAAATGGTGGTAATTACCCTCATTTATCTACAGTAGCCAATGGTAAGCCCTTCCCCCCCTTTCCACAAATAGACATATACTGATTAATACAAAGCACCCCTTGGATCCAATAGTAATTTAGGCGGATTACCACTTCAGTTTTATGGTCAGATGGGCGCTGGTCAGCTTACGTTTGCTAGTGAACAAATGGGAAATGAAATCTCTGTTATCAGTGACTTTTTAGATTCATTAGGTGCTAGTCCTACCAATACAGACACGCAGCGAGGCATCTATACACCTCCTGCTACCAACACAACAACCACAGCCGTCAATACCACCGAACGCTTCTTTTTGACAGCAGCTGATCCATCCGATGGTAAGCTCGAAGATCGTTTAACAGAAGTCATCAATGCCAAATATGAAGCTGGGTTCTTGAAACCTTATAATTATGTCAATGGTTATGCTCGATTGCAGAAATACATGGATAACAAGTAAGTTCACTTATCCAGAAGATAATATGGCTGATTTCCTTGGCCAAGTATGTCAGCCTCAAGTCGACAACGCATCTTGAATGTCATGGGCACCTTTCGTCCTGCTTTTCGTTCTGTAGCACAGTCATTAACAGACATTGATTTGATTTTGGTGGAAGAAGCCTTTGAACGCCTGTTGTTGGTAAACGCAACCCAGTTCTTGTCTGCATCTATTCACACAACTGTTAGGATTATGATCGTGTGTTTAGTTCGATGGGTATACCTGCTTGTCTATGGCGTCGTACAGGTGAAATCTACAAGGGCAACAAAGAATTTGCTGCTCTTGTGAATGTGCCTATTGAGAACTTGAGGGAAGGCCGTCTGTGTATTTATGAATTGATGGCAGAAGAATCTGCTGTGAATTATTGGGAGGTAAAAGGAATACATCGACTATGTCTATGACTGACATCTGAAATTAGAAATATGGTAATATTGCTTTTGATCCAGGACAAAAGGCTGTCTTGACCTCTTGTTTACTAAGAAGTCCCAATCCTGAAAACACCAGTGTGATTTCATGTTGCTTTTCTTTTACTATTAGACGAGACAAATATAATATTCCAGTAAGTCTATAGCCCTACTTGACAGTATAATTAATGATGTTTAGACAGTGATTGTAGGCAACTTTTTGCCTATCCAGTTACAATAAATCTTTATTTAAATTCGATATATACATGTAATTTGCCATGCTTATTCAATCCCATCTTGGTTGTCAGATCAGTCCAGGTATCCAGAGGGTGTCCTTGACATGCAGAGCTAAAATCAATCTTGGCTTCACCAATAGTATCTTTACCAATGATGTCCTTGTCAAAGACCTTGAAATGGATTTTATGGTCATTGCCTTCCAGAGGAAATGTGAATGTTTGATTCCAAAGTGGATTATCATTGTTCTTGATCACTCGTGTCTTTTGTTTATAGCGTTCATCAATCCATAGTTCAACATAAGGATCGTTCTTTCCAATCATATCTTTACCAGTCAAATTACTGGCTTCAATCACAGTGACATACAGAATACCTTGATAGGACATGAGAAGAGAAAGAAAGATAGAAAGAAAGAAAGAGATGCCTGAGTTTATATAGACATCAAGTGACGTCAAACTGGCATACTTTGTATATGAACAAAACGCCCAAACTATAAATAATCTTTTGGCCGAGTCAAGAGTGTTACAAGAAAAGTTTTTTTTTTTTTTTCTTTGATCATGGCAAATTCGAAATTTGAATATGTTCGTCATTTCGAACTTGCTGATAATCTACTACCCAACACTTGGCTTGTTGTTCGTATTGATGGTCGTGGATTTCATAGGTAACATACAGTGACACGATAATGTATTGATCATTAGATTCTCTCAAACCCATCAATTCGCTAAACCCAATGATAAACGAGCTATTGATCTGATGAATCAATGTGCTATTGAAGTCATGAAAGACATCAAGGACATTGTGTTGGCTTATGGGCAGAGTGATGAGTATAGGTAAGTCTATTGTTGAGATGCCATGCGATTGACTGATTAGTTTTGTGATCTCCAAGACATCCAATCTGTATTCCCGTCGATCAAGGTAAATCACAGTAGCTAGACATAGGACTTGACGCGTTTTAGTAAAATATGCTCTACCATTGTCAGTCTATTTGCTTCTAATTTTGTCTATCATTGGTCCACTTATTTTGAAGACAAGTTACAGTATCCACCATGCTTTGATTCAAGAACCATTTGTTACCCGAATGATCAAGTCTTGAGAGACTATCTCAGTTGGAGACAAGCCGATTGTCATATCAACAACTTGTTTAATACGACATTTTGGACACTAGTTCAATCTGCTGGTATGACAGAAACAGAAGCAGAGAAGCATTTAAGGGTAAATGACTATCTTTAAGGGGGGGGAGGAATGACTTCATTCATGTTGTATATAGGGTTCATTTGCCAAGGATAAAAACGAAATCTTATTCAACCACGGTATCAATTATAACAATATCTCGCCTGTCTATCGAAAAGGATCCATCATCATTCGCCAAAAGACACAAGTGACTTCCATTTCCCCTCGAGATGGTCAATCTGTGCAGCGTATCAAACTGATACCGACAGCCATCCATGAAGATCTGATTGGACAAGCATTTTGGGACCAACATCCTGAGCTATTGTTTATTAAATAAATGAGGCGGTGTATTATACATCATATACTGCAGTTTAGAAGAATCGAAAATCATTTGTCCAAACAAAGCAGAGTCATTCAGGAATTCGCAGCTATTGAAATCAATATCTGTGGGTTGTGTGGTGTAAGGCATTGCCATGTAATTCACATGGTTGGCTGGTATGGAAGGTGTGTCTGTTGTAGAGATCGAAGCCATGGATTCAGGACTTTGGGTGATCTTGAGTGGGATCGGCATCCGATGATTGGCTTCAATCTCATATAGGCGAGAATGCGTAGAGAGCATGTCACGTGTTGTCAAGGCCAAGCGTTCACTCATAGGCCAATAAGGACCCAAGATCTAGAGAGCAGTGTGAACAAAACAACCTATACATATATGTATATATATATATATGCTCTTTACCTTGATGGTATCAAACAAAATAGCAAGACCTAAACTACTTTTTGTATAAGCAACAGGGTCAGAAGAAAACACAGAGGTCATCAAGACAGTCGAAAAGATATAAGCACAATAGCCCATATAAGGCAATACATTACACCCACACGTATCTCTCAAACATCGAAAGACTTCTGTGGCTGTCTCGACTTGTTCTTTACAACAGGCAACACTGGCTTGGATCTGTTTATAAACATCTGATGGTAACTCAGATGGTCCGAGATCACTATAGGCTAAACTACCTCGATGGAGTGCTAACATGCCTGTACAGTACATCGCATGAGCACAGATCCAGAAATTCAGATAGTTTTGTGTGGCTGTCTCTCGGTACTTGGCCACCATCGCTGCCGAGAATCTGAAATGGTCTGGCAAGCTCTCTTTCCAGACACGCATGGAGGTATCCAACTGACTGAACTCAGCAATGGGTGGCCATGTCACTTGAGACCCATCTGTCTTGGCCCGACTCATGTATTTACAGATCTCACCAAACCTTTCCAAGACACCAACATAATGAGGCACGACATCCATCAAAGGGTCATTGGTGACTACTCTTCGATCGACAGTAAAGTTCTGGAGTGGGTCAAGCAACAGACTACTTTCTGTGCGTGTGGGGTATTGAACATCATAATCGCCGACTTCAAATCCTTGAGGACGGTTTGTACTTGTGCTTGCGAATTTATCAATACAGAGACAACTCCAAAAGATACGTCGCCTGAGTGCCATGGCGACATAATCCACTGTTCCCTCCGATAGAATGGGTGTCCTAAGCACCGATTCTTTATTCAGACCTAACTCTTGACAGATACGGACAGCAATACCTCCGTAGGTCCATGCTCTACACTAGAGTTGAGTGCTACCATCATGATCTGTCACTTACTTTGAACCTGAGGCTCTACCGTATTCTAAGCAAGACATGATACCCCAGAATTGTAGGTTGGGTATGGTAGGTTCTAAAAGAGAAGCATTGATGGACTGAGTGGCTTTGGTAGCAAACTTTTCACCTGCCCAATAAGGAGGATCTGTCTTGATGCTTGGATGATCTGAAAATCTATAGACAACATCAATACTATGGATGAATCTTGTTTAGCTGTACCTTGCTGCAATAGCCATCAATGCCCATAAAAGAGGTTTAGACACTGTTCCATCTTGAATGGATTGTCTTAATCGACCACGATGAACAAGAGGAAAGACTGAATTGACATACTGAAAGAACAGTTCAATCAGATGAGTCACAATAGCACTGGGTGGTAAATCATCCTCTTCTTTTTCCTCTCCTCCTCCTCCTTCTTCTTCTTTGGGTTTATCTACCAATGATTTCAGTCAATGGCCTGTTTATCCTGCTTACCTTTGGTTGGCAGAGGAGGTGGTAATTCCATGCCTGTATTCACTAGTTTTCGCTCAAGTTGAGCTAGCCGTTCTTCTAATAATCGAACATAACCCTTATGAGGTCCTCTCTTTTTATATTCTGTATATTGACATGACAAGTTGGCTTCTTTACAATGAAGACATTCAGGTTTAGCACCATCACACTTTATCTATAGATGACTAAGTATATGCTGATCAACGCCATCGTATTACTTTTTTCTTCCGACACAAAATACAAGCTTGTGTGATTCTTCTTTTAATTTCTCGTTTTGTATCCATAAAGAAAAAGATAAGAAAAATGTTTTTTTTTTTTTATTCTTCGGGAAAAAGTTTAATGTTGCACCCGATGATGATCTGGAGGAGAAGCAAAATCCAACTGCCAAAATCCAGGTGGTGTTGTTGCTCTTTGCTTAAATCTATGTCGAGAATGAAGTTGAATACGGTCCTGACAAGTTATTTGGACAGGTTGACCATCTACGTGTGTGGTCAAGGGATCACCCGCATAGAAGTCAGCACATCCTTTGCATGTTTCCCCTTGTAAATGAGCTCGATCATGACGGTGGCGTGTATTAGTAACAGAAGCGAGAGGGCGGCTTGCATTCGATTCATGGGTAGGCTTTACTTTAGGAAATGATGTAGTATTGGATGATGCACTATTTACAGATGATATATTCTCAGTGTGTGTAGAACGGGTGGAGGATGTCAAACTATTATGGTCAGTACTACTCGCAGAGATGGGCACCGTAGCACGTATAGACTGTTCAATAGGCTCCAGTTTAATTTTGATTTGTTTATGAGGTCGTGGATGGGTATCTACAGTATCAGAGGCTCTCTTTTTTATCCATTGCTCATTCAGTACTGTATTGATCGATGTTTGTTTTAGTTCAGGTTTCTTTATGAATTTGGTTGCTTTTGTCGTGGTCTTTTGGGTTGCACCAAGACTATATTCATGTCAATAAGCAGGATAGAGACTTTTACTTACAGTTCATTCAGTTGCCTTGTCTTTTTCACAAGTTCTGCTTTTTCTGATCGTAAGCTCTTAACTTCAGATTCAAGTTCTTGAATACGATCTTGTTTTTGTTGCACAGTCGCATTCAATTCGGTCAATTTGATCTGAAGTGTTGTGTTCTTGGCTTGTTCATCATTCAGTGTGTGTCGCAAATCTATCGGGTGAATACACATAGAGGCAAATCAAACTTACCTTTGATCTCATTTAGATGAGACAAGATGTCTGCTTGTTGTATAGTGACTGTCTCCCTCAAACTAGAGATCGTAGTGTTCTTTGCATCTCTTAAAGCTTGATACTGCGCATCCTTCAGATGGAGATCCTCTTGTAAATCTTGATTCTTGGCTTGTAATGCATGTTCTTTGTCTTGCTGCTCTTCTAATTGTTGCTTGTATTCCTTGATTTTCGATTGTAATGTCTTGGTGGTCTGTTGATTCTGTTGAAAGTTGGCAATCATCTGAATATGATTGTCTTCCCATAACTTGAGTTTGTCATTGGTAGATTGATAGGTTGCTTGCAGTGTGTCGTAAGCATCTTCCTTGCGTCGCATGTCCTTTTTTAACTTGATGTGTTCGACATGGAGTAAACCCATCGTCGTGCGCAGATTGTTATAGAGTTCCATGGCAAGTCGTTTACTTGTTCGATAGCCATTGATACGTTTAACGAGTTCCTGTGTGTATTCTGATCAACTGTATTAATAACTTGTTATAGATATAAAACGTACCTTTTTCTTTGTCTCTTGAAGGTGGCATGGACAAAAAAAAAAAAAAAGGAAAAATGCCTAGTATTTAAATGTGACATTCTTTATATATATATGTATATTTTTACTTTTTCTTTATGAGTATGAATCAAGACATTACGTTTCAACAATACCAATCGGAATCGCAATTACCTGATATTATTCACTTGATTGAAAACGATCTTTCAGAACCTTATTCAGTCTATACCTATCGTTATTTTATTCATAACTGGCCTAATCTATGTTTTCTTGTAAGTGTCGAGATGCATCTCTGATGTTCATTTGCGTTTAGGCTATGCATCAAGATAGATATGTCGGTGTGATTATATGTAAATTAGATAGACATAAAGATAGATTACGTGGCTATATTGCTATGTTGGCAGTAGCAAAAGAATACCGTAAATTATCGATTGGTTCCAACTTGGTGAAAAAGGCATTAGAGGCCATGAAGACAATGCATGCAGACGAGGCAAGCAAACCCCCTTTTTTTTTCTTAAAAGACTTTATTATATATACATATATATGTGTGTGTGTGTGCTTATTTGATATCTATACAGGTTGTATTAGAAACAGAATATACCAATCTAGGTGCACTAGGTCTCTATCAAAAACTAGGCTTCATCAAAGACAAACGACTTTACAGATACTATCTCAATGGTGTAGATGCCTTTCGACTTAAACTATTCTGTAACATGATTCATTAAAAACTCTTCTGCTACCACTGGATCCAACATGAGTTGAGTCGCTAATGTAAAGACCGTAAAGACGCCTTCCCGCATCCCTTCTGAAACACGCTTCATGCGTGCCTCAAACTGTTCAAGTTTAGTCAACAAAGGCACGGCTGGATCAGACACATTGGCTTGCTCTTCAGGCACTTCAGTCTGAGCCATGGCGTCCATGGCTAGTTGAGAATTTGAGGGTTCTTTACGAAGCAAGGATTCTCGAGACAGAAATTTACGTAGACTGGCATAATACGAGTCTGTGTTGCGGGATGTTTGGTCTGCATGCATGGCACGTTCTGAAGTGACATCATGGATAAAGATCTTGATGATCTGGTCCGGGAATTCATGATAGATGTGTTGATAACTAAGCCATGTTAGTCTTTTAAGTATCATGTATATGGCTGGCTTACATTTCAGGGTCTATTTCACCTGAATCACCCACCAAGATAAACTTGCGATGAGGGAAATCACGCAGGATACGAGGGATCACTTGTAATTTGTGTTTGCCGGGTTTACCACGGATCAATTCCCCTGTACTCACGGCTCGCAAGTGCATACTTCCCTGAGGAAATGCGTGTTGATTGATGAACTCAGCCAAGGCAGGGTAGACTTGCCATGGTGAATTGGATACATAATGTACATGAGCACCTTCTGCAGCCCATGCCTGGTAGACTTCATTCATATGAGGCACTTGTCTTGCTGTACGGAAAAAAGTGTTTTGTAAAATGGCGTCTTTGCCATCCAGAATATCAGTGATTTTGATAGTATCGTCAATATCAGAAATAATCGAAATCCCATAAGGATCAATGATATCAATGAAACCAGAAAAAGTAGATGCTATAGAGTTAGATAAGTCATGGCTGGCATCATTTATTTACCATGATCAGCAAAACAAGCTTCGACAGTCAAGATGGATGGTGTCTGATGTGCCAGATCAAGCTGGATTTCCTGATAGAATCGACCTGTGTTGCCTGTATTTACAACAGCAGCAGCCATGTCTCTTATTTTCTCTTGTTGGTTGAGGGATAAATGATGTTGACGATGTAAAATTGAGTCTGCAATGATATCAGGCAGCTGTAATCGAATGTCTGTCATACGCATCGTTTGTGATCGAAACTGGTTCAATAAGGCCGAGAAATGATCATCTTCAGCTGAATTTCTTGTGACTCTTCCATACGTTCTTCCTGCAGCTATCATGTGGAGTGAATATTCAAACTGATGCGTTTAAAGACACCTACCTAATAGCCATCGATTCAGTCGATTGGAAGTGGGTTTGGTGAATGCCCATCCCGCTAATATGACTCTGTAATGTGATCCTTTGGGTTCTACTCGACATGCATACGTAGGAAACAACATGCATTGAGGTTGAACTACTTCGGGTGTGTCATCTTGTAAAATAGCATCGAATTCTTGTGTCTCTGATCGTTGTACTTGAGGAAGTGATGTGGAGGAAAGTGAACGCGATGATCCGTTGTTTTCATAATAACGATTCATTTCTTGTCGAAGTGTGTTTGTTTTTGACTGTACAAATGACAAGAGTTGATCTCGTTTACGTGGTCTTTGGGATGGGTTCATAATTACAAAAAAAAAAAAAAAATGAAGGCATTGAGTGTGACACAATATGATCTTCCTCTTATTCCTTACAGCCAATTGTTTCTCCCCTAAAGAAATATTCAGGAGTAAGCAATGTGTTTAAACTCAATTGACATTTTAAAAGAGACATAGATAACCTATCCAGGTTGATAAACACAACTGTGAACTGAGAACCTTATTTTTCATTAAGGCATACAAAATAGACTTTCTTGGTTCTTTGTTAGAACCTGCTGAATCTGTTTGTTTGGATTTTCATTAATGCATAAGAAATAACAAACAAAAAGTCAATATAAAAAGACTCGTTTTTTTTTCTCTCTTATCAAAAAACAAAACAATATAATGATGCGCGGCCTTACTTTGATTACAATGGTTCTCTTTGGTATGAGTCTCTCAAGTGCTACTGTTATTCCAGCTGAAGCTATGGAAAAGCGTTCTCCTGCCATTATAAATGCGCCTAACCGATCATGTCCTTATGGGTACCAAAGTGATGCTTATGGACGTTGCCGTCCAGTCTACGCCAAGCGTTCTCCTGCCGTTATATCTGTACCAGAATTGCCTTGTCCTCCTGGGGAAATGAGAGATCCAAATGGAGTTTGCCGCGTCGTCTATCACAAGCGTACTTTTCAAACGGATGATGATTGATATATGAATTGCATACTTTAAATAAAAGCAACATGGCATGAATAAACATGTGTGTGTGTGTGTCTTGTCCATTTAACTTGGATTAAATTATCAGGTAAAGAACATGTATGCATTATCATTTTAGCCGTTCAATTGGTATAACAGGCTTGGCAAGCTCAAAACTATACATTGTTGATGAAAAGCTTTGAGGGATACGAAACAAGAGAAAACAGATGCATGAAAAGCTTCTTAGTGATATCCTCTCCCCCCTTTTTTTTTGGCAGTTTACAGTAACCAACCAAAAAATATATGTTTGTCCTGACTTTTACTCGAAAGCCAAACTAAACCGAAACAGGTATCAAGAGTTGTATCTAATTATGTAAGGAGTATGCAACTCTATTGTAGAATTCTATAACCATGAATAAACTTTACTACTTTCTAGTGTTTGTATAAAGTCCTTTATTCTGAGTAGCTAATCGTCTGTTTTTTCTTGATTTTTGAATGACATAGATGTTTACATGATCCTTATTATAAAGCAATAGAGGAACTCGTCTTCCTTGACCTGCGCCAGATCACTCTGGCAAATACTCTTAAGGTAGAAAACTATGTTGATACCTTATTTGGAATATTTTATCGCTCTATCTTTATCTGTTCTCGTTTAATAAGGTGCAGAAATTAAGGGTGTTTGATATATTTGATATAGATATAAAATGGAAAAACAAACACTTCCTCCTCTTGCCCTTGTCTTGTCCTTGTCATATGATCTTTTGGCGTCCCTGAATGCTAAAAAATCATAAACTATTATGGCATCAAAAAGTGAAAAGTTTAAACATAAGCATAGAGAATGTCAACTGCTTACAGTGATAAGAAAAGAGATTTACCTTAGCATGTTACATGAAAACATTTTTCTATCGTATGAAAAACGTTTGGAAGACGCCTCAATAACTTTATTGAACACTTACCATTGTCTTGTGAATCTCAACCCTGGAGCGTACGCTTCATTTAAAAATGAGTAAAAGAAACTGTAGCCATTTGGAAAAATTCTTCAAGCCTGTATTGTTATCAGAAAAAAAAAAAGGCTTTTTTCTCCTTTTCATCCAACGCTACTGAACAATATACTGTTAATAACAACCGCAATAAAAAAAAGATCAGAAACGTGTTGTTGGCCATATGGCAGCCAAGTAGTACTTCAAAAAAAACAATGAGTATTCTTTGGCATTATTGATTCAATTTGGAGAAAGTGTACATTTAGCCACAATAATCGATTTTTTCTCTTGAGATTAAGAGATACAGGGCAACTATAGCTCAAAGTCTAGCTATGATAAACCAGCCATGCTACTAGATATTCTTTATCAAGCTGAGCACTCATAAAGTGTTTGCATGCAGATTTTACTTGTAGAAAAAGGTAAGCATACGAACCTACAATTTACATAAAAACCTCAAGGAAAGTGCCAATTTTCGCATGCTTTCATGTCAAGTTATGAGAAGCTTTGTCTAAATACTCTGCTCGAAAGTAAAAAACGGATTGCAATTTTTTGTGGATCAGAAAGAGCATATTTCTTCATGCAAAACATGTATTTCTTTCCATACTTAGAATACATTAAGGACATCCTTTTTTTATCAACTCTTTTCTAAAAGAATACTCTATGTTTGCTGCTTGTCTCCATTTCCACAGGAGTTCTGTAGAAACAAACTTTTGGATAGACCTAAGCATATTGCTATCCTAAGTACGTTACATTTCTTTTCGTTCCAAATTTTTTTTTTGTTGGAGAAACATGCTAATTGCCAATCTCTATGCATGCACATATGACGAAACGATTTGCAGCCCTAAGCGTTATGCAGCGCCGCAAAAAAGGGAATGCATGTATTGATGGGAGCTCTTTTTTTTTACACTGCATTCAATTTTAAGTTTTCTGCATTTGTTTCATGGATACATAAAGACGTTCCAAAAATAAAAATAAAAAAGTATTCCCAATTTGAAACAAAAGTATGCGCGGTCTTACTTTGTTTGCAATGACTGTCTTTGGTATTGGTCTCTTTTCTGCTGCTGCTGCTCCTGCTGAAGAAAGCCATGTTCAAGTGAGCCACAAAGGTTCTGAAGTCCTTCTCGAGCGTCGACAATACCAGCATCACTTTAAGGAATGTGGTGATGCTATGCTGAAAATGGAGAATAATGCAATGTATTGTTCTGATGGCTCTACTCCTGTGGGTCTTCCTGATATACCTTGTAAAGACACAAAAAGAATTTATACTTATCACTATGGCTGTATCAGTAGAGCACATAGTATGTTATACCAAGCGCCAAAGAACATAGCCTATTAGAGAAGTAGGTCTTTTATAATGTAAATATAAGATAAATGAGCACAGGACATACAGATTGGCATGTGTTGAAGATCGAAACTAGAGGGCAACCTCAATTCTGTATCCAGCAGCATCAAAAATCAAGCGTTTGCTTGTAACTGCATAAAGAGGCTGTTATTGGGCTTTGGTGAAGTGTTGAATGTTGGAGATTTCTGCTTTCTGAGTCTACTGATCTAAGCAACACAGCAACTTTGCTGCTAAAATATTGAGCAAATGACAAAGACGTTTACAAGGTTTTTTGTTCATATCTCATCGTTTCCATAGTACAGTTAGCAAACAAGCACATTTGACAAAAACTAACGCCTTTGACGCACATTTTGAGTATTTAAGTTTGTCGACACCTCTATTTTTTGTCTTGTAGCGTCAAAAAGAAGATCTTTTTTTAAAATGTGTTTATTGATTGAGCCGCGTACACTAAGAGTAATAGTCAAAGTGAAGAGGCGGGTGCAATTAAAATGAAAGTTAATAAAATAAAACGAAATATACTAGACAAAATAAAACAAACTAAAATAAAATAGATAGATAGAAAAAAAAAAGTTACATGATTGAATGGCATTGATCCTCTTCAATAGTCTGACGAATATTGAATCGGATGCTTGCTAATATGGCCGTGGGTACAGTGGGGGTCTTGTCAAAGATAAATCTCATATGAGCAAGCCAGATTTGTGAAAGAGTAATTATGACAAAAAGAAAATCAAAAAGTTGTCAACTTGAGTATTTCCATGAGTAGTACCCTTTAGATTAGAGCGATTTTTAGCCATTTTTTACAAGTCGCTTTTTTTAGTGCAAATCAACTCCAAAGGTATCATGGGTGTTAGTAAACATGGTTTGAAGACTCTTATTGCATTTATGCGCGTATAAATAAGCTCCATATCACCTTCATATGCTCAAGAAAAAGAACAAGCTTTGCATTGATTGTTGTCTTTTTTCATTGTCAAGGCATTTAATTGCCTAGTATCTTTATTACCCAAGTAAGCATAATACTATCGAATTGGTTCTTTGAATAAATCATCCTATGGAAGGCTCACCTGCTCTACCTAAATCAAAGAAAGGAATGTTTGCTTATGAAAAAATGTCAAAGCATTATAAAATTGCATGATGTGTGATATATGAAGGCAGTCTTTAACGCACACATTAAACATAGCATAAACTACCCTATAGGTTATAAATCCAACTTTATAGACTCCTTTTTTTACATTCAACTCAAAAGACAAAATGTCATTTGCATGATCTAATGAAATCAGTAAGATATGGTCTAGAAAAAAAAGGCCCCTCCCCTAAACATCATCTATAAGCCTAATCTAGATCGTTTCTGTGCTGTTCATACACGTCTTTCAGATCATTTGTTTGGCTAATGTCTCTGCTTTGACTATTATGTCCATTAGAATTCATATGTATATTATCTGTTTTTGGTTTTGCTTATCCGCTTTATTTATTTCTCTGTGCGTTTTGAGAGAGGCATTCTGTACTAACATTTATTTGTTTTCTTGTTTGTTCGTTTTGAAGTAATAAATCGCATCTTTTGTTCGTTCTTTGGCACATTTTTTTTTTTTTTTTTGGTTTGTAAATGCAAAAACCAACAAGTATCTACAAGTATCTACAAGTAGGTTTATGAAAATTAATCTAGCAAACTTGAACGTAAAGCTGGCTTTTCCGTCATAAATCGATGCGCAACAAGCGATTTTATGATAAATCTGATAAGGAAGCAATGCAAATACGTTACCTATCAAGCTCAAAAAGGATTATCCATGTAAATTTAGGTTTATCTGAGTCTTGTAGTCAAGCAAAAAACCATGTTGTTTAATCATCCAAAGCAACAATTGTACTTGTTGAAAAGATAGGTTTTGGTGAAACAAATGGTTTTTTTTTTCGGGAAATCACATCACAGAAGCATGTTGTACAACGAAAAAATAGCCTAACAATGATCATCGTCGCATTCATTAGAGCAGAATAGAATAGATTCGCAGCTTATAGAATGTGTTTTATATATCCATTGTTATTCAAAATCTATAAAAGAATTCTTTCGTTCAGGCTAATTTTTACCTACCAATCTTTGATCTAGCCGCAGGCCTTTATTTGCGTGTAACACTGATTACATATGACTGGTTTCCAACATTTCCATTTTTTTTTTCGTTCTTTTCTTTTTCTTTTTCATCCTAAATTATATGAATGACATTGATAGCTTGTTTCAAGAACAGCAGGACTTGGAGGACGAGATTGACTTGAAATTCATGTTGATCCAAATAGGCATCACTTTGGGATTTATTATTACTGCTATCTCCTTTTTTAGCTGTCTAAGACCGAGATTTCCTATTATTTATTCACCTAAAACAGCACTCTCAAAGACCGAGTAAGCATGACTAATAAGTCATACTAGTATCTCATACGTGTATGTAGTAATCGACGACCTATGCCACTGGGCGCTGGCTGGTTCGATTGGATCAAGCCTGTCATTAAAATCAAAGACAATACATTATTAGAAACCATTGGGTTTGATGGATTTGTGTTTATTTATTTTACAAGAACACTTCGGCGTTTAGTGATTGTCATCACTGGTTTTTCGATGACTGTCTTTCTTCCTATCAATATCATCGCTGCTTACAACACAGAGTGAGTTTGTACAACATATCCTATGTAGTTAACCTTCATAAGTTTTGGTCATTGGCCACCTAATCCAGGACTCAATTTCATGTCTATTTCAGCCATGAATTATGAATACGGCAAAAAAAGTCATTTAGCCAATTTACATTGGTATTGGTCACCTACCATAGCCACTTGTATATTTACGGGTATTGTGCTGATTGAAATGATTCGATCTTCAGAAACTTTGATTCAATGTCGAAATAGATATATAGCACGATGTCAAAAAACACCTTTAGACCCAGATCAGGAGCTTATGTCAAGAACATTGCTTGTTCAATGCGACACTCTTATCTCATCACAGATAAATACAAAGAAACAACAGCACTTAATTGTGCCTCATGCAGCTATGAAACAATGCGTGGATAGCATTGCACCTTGTCAACATGCTTTGGTCGGAAAATACAACCCTAAACTATACGATCTTATTAAAGAATACAACCATATTGCTCAATCTCTGGAAAAGAACCTCTATGACTATCTCACTCAATTAAGCCAAGGTAAATAGGAAGCACGCAGTATTAGCCTTACGGACATGCGAGTAGATTCACATGCGAAAAGACCCGTTGTGCGTCTTAATTGGAAGTTGACAGCAGATGCAATTGATCATTATACAGAAAAAGCCGTTGCTTTAGACGCACTCATCAAGCGAAACAGAATGCGATTGCAAAACTGTCATTATGGCTGGGCCATTTATCCTACTCGATCTGCTGCTTATTCAGCCTATCGCTCACTACAAAAACATAATTCTATACGTGTTCAATTTGTACCTCAACCACAAGATATTATCTGGTCAAATATGAACATTGATCCTCATCAACGACAACTCAAACGTTGGTTTGGACATGGCTTGTTTTCCTCGATTGTGTCTATCTGGGCTATTCCTATTGCAGCACTGGCTGTCTGTTCCAACTTGATCAATTTCATTCGCTTGTTTCCTCAATCCAAAAAGAAGATTGATGATTGTCAATTAGCTATGGGTCTCTTTCAATCGTATTTTACACCTTGTCTCATGGTCGTATTTCATGTTGGTCTGCCTCGTATCATGAGCTATATTTCTCGACAACAAGCTTATAAGACAGAGACGATGGTAGAGCGTAAAACTCTCGGTAAACTCTATTTGTTCTTTATTGTGAACAATATGATCATTTTCACCTTGGTCAATATGATGATTGGTATCGCAGGTCAGATTGCTGCTTTGATGGTCTTAGGTAGTTCTCAAAAATACTCGGATTATTTAATGCAGATTGCCAAAAACATGACAGATGTATCTACCTTTTGGATTAACTATGTCTGTATACGATCAGCAGGAGCCTTGTTTGATTTGTTGCAATTGCCTTCGTTGTATGCGTTGCTCAAGAAGAGGAAACTAGAATCACCACCCGTATTTTGTTTTGCTAAAAACTATAGTCTTGTCCTCTCGTTTTTTACGGCTACTTTGGCGTTTTCTGTGGCATCACCTATTGTACTTCCTTTTGGCTTGTTGTATTTCTGTTTGGCCACTACCACTTTTAAATACAAGATGACATACATTTATGTGACCAAGACAGAGACAGGAGGTTTGACTTGGCCTTTATTGTATCGTATTGTGATACTGTCCTTGCTTGTATTTCAAATCATTATGATCTTGATCCTTAGTTTAATGGAAGGTAAAGATCAACTCTATGGGCTGATTCCATTGCCCTTTGTCACATTGGTAGTGGGTGCTCTGTATATTTGTCGATTATATCGTAAGATGGATATCAAGACATGGACTTGTGCTTCTCAGCCTATTCAAGATGAAGTGGCTCTGTTAAATACTGTGTATGCTGATCCTAGTCTATCTCAACCTCTTATTAAACCTAGTATACCAAAGCATCTTGAACACCTTGTTCAACAAGTGTATCGACATCATGCACAATATGACAAAATCATCAAGACATTGTTTACTCCACCTCTTCCCAAAAGTACTGCCCAAAAAGAGCCACAAGAAGAGTCAGAAGAACTGATTATTATACCCACATCCCCTTCATCCGAACAAGTGAATGTTTTGTCTTCTGTTGATCATTATCATGAAAAGACAGAGAAAGCTATACAACCCTATCCTCATGAACCAAGTACTAGTTATCATGATCCTAACGTATTCTATACACCTATTGAACCCTCTGCCCCCATACTCGAACATATCGTTCCTCCTCCTACTTATACAGATGTAGTCATTACACCTCGTATCAATCAAATTCAAACCATGCCTCAACAAAAGAGACGCCATTCTGCATAATACCATGTTATACCCCCTTCACTTTAAAAATCATTATTTTATTCTTGTTTAAGACGTTTAACAAAATATTCATCATCTTCTTCATCTTCAGACTCTTCTTCATTGTCTTGATATAATACAGAAGATTGGGCTTTTAAAGAGTGTACAAGATCAAACGATTTTTTTCTAAGTGAAGCCGAGGCTTCTTCATTCGTTTGAATTTGATGTTGTATCAACACACGCTCCAGAAACAAAATAGCTGGATCTGCATACACGGACCGAGCATGGCGTAAAATCCGCCGCGTTCGGATCAAATTGATTCGACAGACTGTCCGAATATCTGGATTAGATGTGCTTTGTTCAATCAAGAGATAGAGATGCAGTGTAAGTGTGACACCGTAGACAGGGCTATGATGACATCCAATCGCATCTTGTGCAGTCAATGCTTCCAAAATAAGGGTATATTTGTTGAGTGTCTCTAAACAATGCACAATGCAATAGAATTCCAATGAAGGGTTGTATTCGGTAATAAAGGTAATTTGGGTAGGATGAGAACGTATAAAAGGTGAAGGTGAAGGTGAAGGTGTACTGTCATTCAATCGAATAATACGTTGATAGATATCTTCCAGATTAGCATATCGAAATCCTTCTTGCTCTGCCATAAAGGACTCGAAATACCTTTTGGGTAAAAAGGGTAGTAGAGACACAATATGTGTATGACAATAGAGTTCATGCAGTAATAATGACTCAATATCGGATTTACTACTCCACGATGGATTAGGTTCATGCCATGTCAGCTGAAATGTATCTGGGGTATTTAAATAGGTTTGGAATAGTTTTTGATCCAAGCCTACGGCTAATGCTTTGGGTGATTTGATTGAGATCAAATGGATTGATTTGAACAAGTCAAGTTTACGAATCATGATAATACGACAATACTGACTAAAGAATTCAATTCGTCTCGGGCGCTGTTCTCCAGGTAAGGTTTGTGGGAAATCAACATGCCAATTCGTTACATCAATAAGCCCTGTTTTGCCGCTTGTATTGTGTTCTGCATAATAATCTGCACAGAGTAACATCCATGCCAGTCGTCTTAGTTTCTCTTTTTGGTCTGATTCTTTATCATGTTGTGTATCCAGTTGATGAAGATCCATGGCCAATGCCATACGAATAGCCATGGTTAATAAGGGAGAAGGTATTCGTTGCGGTGAAAATAGATGCATATGGCCCTGAGGAAACAAAGACAATAGAAACATAGACTGTACTACAGAGACATGGTGCACATCAAATAATTCCTCTAATAATTGACGTGCTTGTGTATGATAGTGATGCATTAGTGCACTGGCTGCTGTCATATCCCCTCGACGGTGAATAGTACCATGGCGTATCATCAATGCTGAAATACTCAAAATCAACAATGCTTCTACACGATGTTCTTTGACAGCATCAGGCTGAGACACAATCATTTCTGTATTGGCCAAGACACTAGGTATATCTAAAAAGAATCCAAACCCACATTCAATAAAATTTTGCACACAATACCGCAACATTTGCATTGCACTGTACAGTTGTAGTGGATCTGACCGAGGTATAGTCGTGATTTGAGATAGTTGAAGCACAGGATAAATAATGGCTCTAAACAGATCCATGTCGAATGAATGGGCTGGATTGAGTTTTCTTCTTTGAAAACGCGGTGGAGGTGGGTTGACATTGATTCTAATCAATTCAAGTACTTTTTCAAGCCCTGATATTGTCAAAATACTGGTGTTTAAGGTCATCATAGTCGGTGTCAAGTTGAGTTGCCAAGTTACAGATTCATTAGTGTCGTGTGGTATGTCGTCGTTTGATAGTTGATCACAAAAAGTTTCGTCAGCGTGTTTTAGAATCTGGAGTGCATCTTTGAGGAACTGGTCGATCAAGACAGAGTTGAACCCATTTTCCTTTTTTGAGAACGATAGTGGTAGAAAGGGTTCTTGAGTTATCATAGTCGAAGAAAGAAAAAAAAAGCCTCCCCCCTTCACAATAAGTATACGGCTTCTCTTCTTTAGAGTTTAAACTCAGTTCCAAATGTCAATGCTCAACTATTCAAGATCATCTTCCTTTCGTCAAGAACTTTTTAGTACGTTAGTCTAGTCACTCTTGTTAGTGCTCCAGATTCTATAGCCCCTTGTGGGAGTATATCTCTTAGGTATCAACAATCGTGTCAAGTGCCAAGTAATTGAAGACATTTTGGAATGGTGTCTTTTACTTGTGTTGGCATTGCCATCTGTAGCATTGAACAAGACAAGATATAAAGAGTACTGACTCTAAGGAATAATGAACGAAGAATTTAATATATTCTTTTTAGGAAAGATTAAGGAGCAGCACAGATGAGTGCTTACGAACAGGGACACAGCCTTAAAAAAGACGATATACTGTGCCTTCTAGATAACCATCGGAGTCTATATCAGACAATTGACGCTTGTGAAGAGCTTCAGAGCCTTCATAGTCTGCTTGAGCAGAGCTACCTTCAGCAGGAGTAAGCAAAAGCGGAAGGGAAACCAATACCAAAGACAGCCATTGCAAGCAAAGTAAGACCACGCATATTTCTAATCTAAAATGAGAATAACGATAATGTTCTTTTCTACTTTTGAATGCATTTATGTAAATAATATGGATTGAAGCTACATCCAGTGTAAAGGAGAAACGATGTTCGTTAGAACTTACCAGTGCTCCTTTCTCTCTACAGCTTTGTATACCACTTAGATCTAGAAGTCGTTTTATGATATTTACTGATCAGTGGTACTTTTTTTTGGGAGAAACAAAGATGGTAGTTTCAATCTTCAACACTTGCCAATCTGTATGTCCTGTGCTCATTTATCTCATATTTACATTATAAAAGACCTATTTTTCTAATAGGCTATGTTCTTTGGCGCTTGGTATAACATACTATGTGCTCTACTGATACAGCCATAGTGATAAGTATAAATTCTTTTTGTGTCTTTACAAGGTATATCAGGAAGACCCACAGGAGTAGAGCCATCAGAACAATATATTATGCTTATCAAATCAATTCAATTACGTTTATTTAGTGATTTGATTTTACAATGTTATTGTAGACACACTAGAAAGAAAACTGTTGTTCATTCTTTTATATATGAATTTTGGGAAAGCGATAGGAGTCTATTACAGAAGAAATGGCAGATTGTCCTTGTATCTGACTTAGTAGAAGAGAGACATGTCGATCTGTTATATAAAGACATATCCCGCAAAGCATCTTAAATAATCATTAGCAATCTATAAAGTGACACGTATTGAAAAGCTGTTCTTCATAAAAAAAACAGCAGTTTAATGTTTCTTTTGATCGAAACCTTGTCAGCGAAAACACAAGTGTCTCGATATGACAGCAAGCCGCTTTTTCATGCAAGCCTGGGCTTTTTTGCTTCTAGTATTTGTTTCATATAAATTTAGCTTGCATATAAACCTTTTAAAATTCTTTAGCGTAACAAATAGCATTTAGATACTTAAATGGTTCGCTAGCATTTGTTGATTTTAACTTTGCCGGTCTTGATTGTCTTGTTTCTCTCAGTTTCAGGGGGAGGGGGATGTAGTCAGAATAATAACTAGATGTGCGCTCTTATGTCTTATTCTAATAAACACTACTGAAAAGATTTTTATTTATAAAGTTTACTCACAAATAGCTTCGTATTATATAACTAATAATACTCTTCTGAACCTTTCTTTACTATGTATGCATGACTGAGCAACTGTAGATGAAACGGGATGAAAGAAAAAGTCTTGCTACTAAGAGCAACATAGTGATACAGACTTATGCTAGATTATTGTAGTTATTTAGTTATCACTAAATTAAGCATGTAAATATCACTGCACCTCTAAAAATTAGCCAATATGTATTACAAACAAATCCTTGTCGTTCTTTTAGAACACTTGTTATGCATCTTGATACATCTTTTATCACAGTAGACAATTGACATTCTTATTTCAAATGCTTTAAAGAAAAAAGTGTGTTAAAAAATGGTAGTCATCCATCATCAAAAGAAATATGTCATCATGATAGGATCTGGACGAGGGATCGCATGAACAAAGAAATGTAATATGGAAGCATTTCGTCTCATTAAAGCCCCTCTCTCTTCCCCTAATTTAATTCATCTGTTTTATTCGACATGTTGAATATGTAGTTTATGCTAACCCTAATTTTGATGGCAAACTTGATACCGCTTCTTCTAGGCTTTGAATATGAAACTGTTTTGTATAGAAATACTTGTATTTTTGTAACACTTGCGTTACACAATCACATCATGCATGCTTATTTTTGTCTTTCGAAAGCCTTTTCCTTGCTTTTAACAGCTGTTTAGAAACAATCCTTTCTGTGTTTTTTTCAACTATGGTTTTATCATAAAAAAAAGTATGAGAATGTTTTATTCTATGAATAATGCGAATGTTAAAAATATATAATGAATCTTATTAAATAGCAACAAGTAAACCAAACAAGGCAGCCACAAAGAGGGGACCGTTCAAATAATGTGTGGTAGCATCTGACTTGGCTGTAGAAGAAGCACCAGGAATCACACCAGAACCAGTAGCCGTGCTGGCATTTTGGTTCACACTGGCATCAAAACTAGGGTACGTGATACTTTGCTCGAGGTAAGGATGAGCAATGTTTTGACAGGTGGCGACATCCACAACATGTTTGTAGTTCTTTTTAATCTCAGGGTAATGGTTGACAAAGAAGTCCATGGTCATGTTGTTGATTTCGTGAGAGAGGACAATGTTACCAGAGTTTTGGAAGGTACCGTTGCTGCCCATCTTGATAAAGTCTTGATATCTTTGGTTGACAGTATCGGCAGTAATGCCGTTGCTACCAGCAGCCTAGAGGTCGTCTTAGGATAAGCCTCATTGATCACTTGTTACTTACCCAGTCATCTGTATCCAAGTTCCAAAGAACAGCCGTCATATTGAGTTGAGTAGCAATCCAACGAACACGATCATCCAAATCACCAAGGGCCTATACAGAAATAAGTATACATACAAATGACTCTATGTATTGACTTACAGGACGCCAATGTAAAGGAGTCACACCAGTAACGTATTTCACAGCCTTTGCCGTGTAGTAAAGTTCAGCAAGCACTTCTTGGTTTGTCAAAGTTGTCATCATCTTATGAGACCAAGTGTGACCACAAAGATGGTGGCCGTCTTTAAGACCACGAAGAGCGCCATAAGGCCAGTTAAGCACATTCGAACCAATATAAAACATAGAAGCTCTTTGATTGTTGGATTGAAGATAATCATAAAATGCATTATGAGAACAATTAGGTCCATCATCAAAAGTCTATGGATTAAGGAGTGAGTTACTTTTTTTTTTTTAGGGAGTAGAATCAATTAACTTACAAGACCCCATGTTTGTGGTTCAGGACAAGCATAGATATCAGGATTGATATCTTGTCTCTTGGGCTTCACACATTGAGTAGCAGACCACCAACAGTCAGGATCATTGGCCGTATCATAGCCGACCAAGTTAAGACCTCCTTGAGGCGTAAGAGAACGAACAGGAGCAGAAGGAGCCTTGGACCAGTCAATCGAGTTATAGACCTTTTGGAATTCTTCAGACGTGTTCATGTTGTTACTGGTAGCAATGTCCCAGATAGTAGGCCATTGCGTCTTGTCAATCGTGAAATTGGATTGATAGTATTGACATTCGGTTGCAATGTCATGAGAAGTGGTTTGTGGTATATTAGGGATGCTAATGTGAGTGGGATCCGTCTTGGTTGGAAATTGAGACATATCAACAGCAGCCAAAACAGCTGTGCTTGCCATAGAAATCAAAAATGCCTTTAACATGATGTACAGAATGAAAGAAAGAAAGAAAGAAAGAAAAAAGGAAAAAGAGGAAACCTTTGCTATAAATATTTTTTTTAGAAGGGAGAAGATGCTGTGGTTGATAGGGGATCGACTTAACTTTAAATGAAAATGTTCTTTCCCAAACAAAGTAATTGAATTATTTAAATTTATGGTAACTAATGCTGGACTTAAAATCCAATGAATAATGGGGCTTAAATCAGTTACTATATTTTGTTTGCTAATTATAGATAACACTTTTTTTTATGAAAAAAAAAGCCCTTGCATATATAATATATATATATATCGTTTTGCATATATTTATATTGAGTTAAGTAGTAATAAAATACGCTCCACTTTTTAAGGTACGTTTGAATAAACTAGATCCTTTGAAGCCACTATTTATGTTCTAGATGCTTGTAATACACAGGCTAAAAAGTTCGGGAACATATGCATCAAAATGATCTTCGCTCTTATTTTAAAAGACAGCCATTTTTTCTTTAGAATGATATCATGTTATTTATAGTGGCAAATAACACTTCATAGTTTTATCCAAAACCTGTCTAATCATGAAAGAAAAAAGAGGGAGATTTTTAACAATAAGACAACATGATAGAGACAAGAAAAGCACGGCTCCTTAGTTTATTTTCATATAAGTTGGCTGAAAATGTATTCAGTATTGACTAAAAATAGTCAACAAGTTTAGAACAAGCATTAATAATTTCTTTTTTTAATGAATCCAGGTTCATAGTTTATCCGGATCATATCACTATATGCTGTCAATGCTGTAGAGGAATGAAACAAATTAAGGAGGGATAATTCTTTTGTTGTATACAAAAAAAATATTAAACCAAAAAAAAAAAAAGATAGGATAATCAAGCTTTGTTGTGGTATGAATGCTCTATCCAACAAACTTGTTTGACATTCTTGTGTATATATAAAGCCTTTATTCAATTATCATGGTAGTCTTTTTTTTATTTTATTTTATATATATATATGTATACAAAACAAACGGTAATGTGCCATACTATATTCAGGTACTAGGAATATTCACTTATAGCTTGTCTTTAAACAAGATATTTTTTATTCACTAGTTTCTTAAGGATGAAATCAGACACAAACAATCCAAGACAGAAAGAGCATTGTGTTAAAAAGCAAGATGAACCACTTAAAAAAAAAGACGCTCACATCTCACCAAGAAATACAAACGAACACCTTTTTCTACAGAGATGCTTGAAAAAAAAAAAAAAGTTAAACAGAATGGCAAAAAGGGGTGACGTCGAAAAAAAAAAACTTCTTTCCCCCGCCTAAGAATATTGGGTGATTGTTTTACCAATCATACTTGTTCCCTTCCTTCCTTCTTTTCTTCTTATTCACTCCCCACTCTCATGGCTTCTTTAGCTCGTACTTCTACTCTTCGTCTTGCTCGTGGCTATGCTCCTGCCATGAAGCAATTCATTGGTCTCCATAAGCAAGAAGAACCAGGTAACTAAGGCAAGGCACAGTCACCACCCAAACTAATATCAGAGTAGCTCAAGTTCGTCATCACAGCACCACCAATGTGCCTGATTTCTCTAAATACAAAAAGACCAGAGCCAGTGGTGAAGCTAGTCGTAACTTTGCTTACATGATGATTGGTACTACAGGTTTGTTGTCTGCTGCTGGTGCTCAAGCTACCGTCAGTGACTTTTTAGCCAACATGTCTGCTTCTGCTGATGTGTTGGCTTTGGCTAAGGCTGAAGTGGACATGGCCTCTATTCCTGAAGGCAAGAATGTCACTATCAAGTGGAGAGGAAAGCCTGTCTTTATTCGTCACCGTACTCAAGCTGAAATTGCTGAAGCTAATGAAGTCAACATTACTGAATTGCGTGATCCTCAACAAGATTCTGAAAGAGTCAAGGATCCTAGCTGGCTTGTTATGTTGGGTGTCTGTACTCACTTGTAAGTTGGTTCAATACTAGTGGCATGAGATTGATTTCAAAAATTAGGGGTTGTGTGCCTATTGGTGAAGCTGGTGATTTCGGTGGTTGGTATTGTCCTTGCCATGGTTCTCACTATGATATCTCTGGTCGTATTCGTAAGGGTCCTGCTCCTCTCAACCTTGAAGTTCCCGGTAAGTTTCATGATCTCGATGGCGTAGCATAGAAACTGATTTTCTGAAACCTATAGAATACAGCTTTAGCGATGATAAACTCATCATTGGTTAGACAACTTTTAATAATAAAACATGATTTGAGACAACGCCTTAGATATTTTTTTTTTCTTCTTTTTATTCATTCTTACATTCATGTCTACATTGGGCACTGCACCAAGACCCTTTTTAAAGACGACACAAGCGTATCGCATCCTCACCAAAGTTCAGAACGTTTCTGCTCTTGCCTTTTCGACCTTCACTGCGATTCACGGCACTCAAATCTTGGCGGCTAATCTAGGTGGTGCTTCATTAGCCAACCACTTGATTTTGTTAGGTAGACCGTTTTACCAAGACGAGCACTTGGAAGGCGTGTTAGTCACAGGTGCTGCTACCGTTCATGTGCTTGCTGGTCTTGGCAAATGGGGCATACGTACCTATTGGGATCCATCCCGTGTCGAAACTCATCGTCTTCGATACGCAGGGTACGCACTTATCCCCTTGGTCGGCCTGCATTATTACCTTGTGCGTATGCTACCCATAGCTTATTATGGCGATTCCTCCTTTATTGATTTTGGTTATGTGGCATGGGGATTGCAGAACAAGCCTGCCTTGACCTACGGTCTTCATACAGCATTGATCCTTACCAGTTGTTACCATCTTGTCGGTGGTCTCAAGACGATCTTTCGTACCAAGCAAAAAAAAGTAACCCGTGTGCCTATGCATGGCCATAACATTGATCAAACCCCTCACTCTATCTCATCCATCATCACCACCACACTCAGTCTCGCTTTGATCTCTGGCATGATCATCATTGCCCGCGATACAACCAAAATACCACTCCGTCTTGATTTTGCAAACATGTATTTTTATTAAATAATAAAGAAAAAAAAAGCTTTTTTTTTTTATTGAGCCATCATGGCTTCTAATCCCATACCACCTTCCATTTGTTCCTTGGCAAACATTTCAAAGTATTGGAAAATAATGGTCACACACAACAAAATACCTGTGCCAGAACCAATGGCGCCGACCATATCAGCAATCACAGACACAGCACCTAAACAAGCACCACCAAAGGAAGCAGCAACAGGAATCACACGCTTGAGTTCTTTGTACATGGAAGTATCGCGGTATCCGGCAATCACGAGTTGTTGGTCCTTGAGTTGACGAGCGACATCGCGTGGAGAAGCACCTGAGATTTCGATCCATGTCTTGCTCAATAAGGCACAAGTGGTCAACATCAGACCGACATAGACCACGGTATGAATAGGGTCTAAAAGGGCGGCTGTCAAACTACGAGGAGCAGACAAGTAGTAAGCAATACCACCCACAGCGTTCAATTGAGAAGTACCGTCCAAAGCTTCCCAGGTACCTAACAAACGCACCAAGAAGTTATCAGTGAATCGCTTATACAGCATTTGAGAGATCATGAAGATATTAGAGGTCAAGGTCGATTGAAGCATGATGGGCATGTTGGATGTATAGAACAACTTGATGGGATAAGAACCACGTTGGCCACGAAGACGGTTGGACTTGACAGGCAATTCAACACGGAAACCTTGAAGGTAAATGACCAACAAGAAAATAGACAGTGTGGACAACAAACTCATGACGTTGGGCATGTTGGCACGGTAAAAGGCTTCTTTTAAAGCACGGGTCTTGTCTTTACGTGTCATGAGTAAATGAACCAAGGCAATCAAGGCACCTTCGAATTCATCGCCACGACCACTGTCCATGGTGGTAGGGGAAAGAGCCTTCCAGAAGATAGTTTCACAGATATTGGTAGCAATAAACAAGTTGATGCCTGAACCAAGACCATAGCCCTTTTGTAATAATTCGTCCAATAACATAGTGATCAATGAAGCTACGACCAGCTGAATAATCAAAATCAAGCAGACACCAGCACCAATATCACTAGGATTACCGTAAAGACCTGTCAAGACAGACACGGTAGCATGACCAAAAGCAATAATCATAGCAAACACTAGAGTAACCATCAGTATGTGTTTTCTTTAGACTATCACTTACATTTTTGTGCACCACTGAATAAAGCTCTGTCTTCTTTCAAACTATAGTCGACTTCAATGATATTGGCACCAGACAAGAGTTGCATAATCATGCCTGAAGTCACAATGGGTGTAATACCTAGTTCCATCAATGTACCACGATTAGAAGCAAGGATGACTCTCATCCAAAAGAGAGGATCTGCTGAATCAGAAGACATGATACCATATAAAGGTACTTGAGACATGACCAAGAAAATGAATAGTGTCACTGCAGTCCACATTACTTTTTGATTAAAAGGTACCTGGCTGAAGCATCAATCACACTGTTATGAAGATAGTGGCAACTTACTTTGCGATCAGGCGTGGCGATTTCTGGAAGAATAGCCATGAATGGCTGAACCAGATGTAATATCCTGACTGTGATATCTTAGCTTTGTTTGATTATGTATTCTCTCTACTTACAACCCATGCTATATACTATGTGTTTTTAAAAGAAAAGAAAAAAGAGAGAAAAGAAGAAAGAATCATTCTTAAAGTGTGTGTGTGTATGTGTCTATATAAATATGACAACCCTGAGTTTATTAAGATCACTTATAATCATCCAATCAGCATTTACCACCTTGAGTCGGTGTTTTATTTTCTTTTCGAATGATAAAAGGACAAGAATTCGCGTTTGTCAGTCAACGCGAGATTAGTCTTTCTTAGTTTGGCGAGATGACCAAGGGACGTCGTGAGGGCATCACTTAATTCACCCAAGGGTTCAAATGAAGCCAATTGTTTTACGATCAATGTGTTATGAAACTATCGTCATGAGTTATTTATACGCAACATCATCATGTACCTGAGAACAAAGACGAAACAAGTGCATCAAGAGACTGCCTACAGTGAATGTAGGCGACATGGTACCATACTCATATCTAACCTGTTAATGCAACACACAACCATTGTCTCACTCACTTAAAAGCCATGATATGATATCGACTGGCATCGATGTGGCAGTCTGTAAAGACAGGTGCAAACTTGAGTAAAGCACGGCCATTGGTCGTGGTGCCTTCAGGAAATACAACGACAGGACCCCACTTGTGTTGTTTGGCCTTGTTTGCTAGTTCTTCCAGTGTATATAATCCATGGCCACTCGATGCAGGTGATGTATGGGTCAATTGAATGGCTTCCCATAAAGAAATCATGCGCACCTTGTTTGTGTCGGTATAGATCTGTGTAAATACAGGATTGAATCTAGTTCCAACAATCAATGCTTTACCCATACCTATCTCTCTTCTACTTTACCTGTAGGCAAGATAGAGGATATCTACATAAGAAGTCCAATTGGCAATGATCACATCACCATGATGTACATGAGGTGATACTCCATGAGTTCGACTAATGCCCATCAGTTCATGTTATCCCATAACACGTTACCTTTTACGAATAGACACCGTTTCTTTCTTAATATAAAAGAACCCCATTAGGAACAAGATAAGTCGAATTAAAAGTGTCGAGTAAAGTGTGTGCCATGCTCGTTTCAAGGGACCAAGCGGCGTCTGCTATTTAGTCTTTTGTTGTTCATGTGTTTACTTACCAGCAACACACTCAATCCATTCAACAAGACATACACAACAGACACAAGACTGATCAAGATGAGTTTTATTGAACCTTGAAGAGGTCCAACTGTCCAATGAACAACATTGGACAGAGTGACAAGCAAACTTGCATCTGTTCGAGGAGGCTAAATGACATTTAGTTGGACATATTCATCTCTCATCCACATTACCACAGGAGGAAGAAAGGGTTGAATACCCGTACTTGCATCCTACTCAACATATTAATTCATGATGTTTCTTTCTCATCATCTTTACTCTCCAACGTGAATACTTTTCCATAATCAAAATAAAAAAAAAGGTATCGCTGCTGGGTTTTATTTTTTAAAAGGGGGGGTATAAACATTAATTTTTTTTGTCTGCAAGTATCTTGAAATCATCTGTCTTGATAAACACACCACGCTGAGGAAATGTCTGAAAATACCGTTTACCATCCACAGAACCATCATTATTACCCACTAATGTCACATAAGAATACCATTAAATAATAGTTAGGTTACTTACATCTTGACTCCAATTCAACACCTACCCAAGTGCCTTTAGCAAATTCAACAGGGCCAATATACTTGATGGTACCCAAGGTAGGCAAAGGTCTTCTTAATAACTCTACTTTTTGTCCTACAGCAGGCATGATCTCGTCATCACTACTATCACTGGTACTGTACCCCAAACTCCATCTGGATCGACCGGGTGACTTACTACGCTTGTTTTTCTTGACAGCCACTCTCTTTTGAGGTCGAATGCGACTCGGTGTCGTAGGCAATGAGAACCGAAGACGTGTCTGTCGAGGCTCCATGGGTCTGAGATCCAAAGCCAATAATTCGTCTGTCAAGTCATCACTGGTATGGCGTCGAAATGAACGAAATGTACTGTTGCGTCGTTGAAGCGAGACATCTTCTGTATCTGAATGAGATTGACTTGTCGTCATGGCATAAGGGCGTACATGAGCTTGTGTATCGTCTTGTGTCTGAAGTGGGAAAGAAAGTCGTTTGACCCCATCTTCTTTTTTTGCCTTACGTGGTTTAAAGCTAAAGATGGTCGAGATATCATTTTCCAGAGGTTTTGTCAGTGTACGCATAGGCACATTGATATCTATTGGTGTTCATTCCAGATCCAGTATCCATTTGTAGAGCAACTTACCTTCAGAAATCATCCGTAAATAGTCTTTTTCAATTGTTGCAAATCCATGTTCTGCCTTGACAGACATCCATCGTTTAGCCAGGTATTGAGCACATTTGAGACGGGCATCCATCAAGACACCATCCACAGCCACATTGCGTACCATCTCTTGTCGATTACCTAAATCGCGTACAATCCCCTGATACAGAATAGCAGCATTCCCATCATGTATGCCTTCATTCAACACATGTTGCAGCACAAAACTCAAGAAATCCACTGAGAATCCAAACCCAATACCATCCACACACGACAATAAAATAGGATATTCCACACAATAATAGTCAAAATGGTTGGCGATCATCTCCACATTGTAATGAAGGAACTGGTTCAGGATCTGAATCACCGGTTGAGACCAGGTAGGGAACGGATCAGCACCACGAAGGTACGAGAGGCACAAGTGAAGTGAGTGCAGGGACCGGACCGAATTGTGTTTGGTCATGTTGGACCATGTCCGTTGCGTGATGTCAGATATAACACTGTCTTCTGTCGGTGTGGTTGGTGTGGGTGTAGCAAAGATGTCTGAAAGTTGGGTCTCTTTGGCCTGGGGTTTCTGCAGTGCACTGACAAGGATCGCAAACGGTTTTTGAGACCAAAGAGGGGCTAATGAGTCCAAAGGATCCGCATAGAGCGCGATCAAGTTCGACCGTAGCTTGGGTACATGTTTCTGATGCTGATCCGCAAACACCAACATGGACGGCAACAAGGCTGCACATTCAGAACACACGCATTTGAATTGATGGCAAAGGACGGCCATCTTGAGCAAGACGGCTTTACAGATCGTGTCTGCATGACCCAAGAAATCAGCTGCTGGAAACACTTTTTGCAGGATACGCAGTTCGTGTTTCTTTTGGTTGAGACGGGTTGGCTGAGCATCCAACAGATCCGGTAAGATCAGTTGGTCTGTATACAAGTAATGAAGGATCACATCGAGTGTGGCGGCACTAAACAAGTCCGATGGCATATGGACAGACGACGTAGAGGCTTCACGAAACTCAGTACAAAAGACCGAATAAAAATAAGGTGATTGACTGGCCAACATGAATCGATGGGCTGGAAAAGACGACACTGGCTGAACATCTTGATAGACAGTAACATCCGTACAGATCTGCTGATCCAACATGCGGCTTAAATCAGCCACCCATTGTTGTTCTGGGTCGCCTTTAGGCAACATATCTACGCCCAACTTGATCTCTAAAGAAGAGATTTCTTGGTGCAGGTTGGATTCGACTTCGGATTGTAGGTTGGAAGAGGCTTCTGAAAGAGAGAGGCCGTGAATCGCAGACGATAAAAGTGAGGTTTCGTTAGGAGGTGGTGTAAATCGAGCGGTGTACCAGAAGCGGAGAAGTTGTCGCAGTGTTGTGTAAGGGATGACAGCGCTAATATCAAACTGTGTTTGGTCCGCAAGTTGAGGTAGATATTTTTGCTGAAATGAGGGTGGTACTCGTACCATCAATAAGGCTAAAACAATATTCAGTAATTTAAAAAGTAATCATACCAACGTACCTTTATGTGCCCATAGTTTTGTATGAGGGTATTTAAAATAAACATCAGCTACATAATCTTGTGCATTTTCTAGTACAGTAAAAAGGGAATGTTCAAGTGTCTTTTTTGGACGTTCAAACATGAAGAAAAAAAAAAAAAAAAGGGAGAAGGAGAGAGAGAAAAGAAAAATAAAATAAAAAAGGTATGGTGTTCTTTCTTTTATAGATGGCCCAGTTACACCAGTGGCGTGTGTGGCCAGTAAAAAGTGATGATGATGCATGTGAATAAGCCGCATTTTTTCATGGTTCACTGCCTCATTTGCCAATATACTCAAAGGATTCGGTTAAATAGGGGCTGTCATGCTGATAGACTATGTGGCGTCACTAGCTGTCATTGTGTAGAGCCAAGAGAGCCAATTTATTAATAGATCATGGCCTGAGTCGAAAGAACAGAATGGCTCCATGTCTCGTCATACAACAAGCCAATAGATATCTCGTATGCTTCAAGCCATGCTTCATTTATGGAGTGAACATCGTTTGACTATTTCACTGACTTTAAAGTCCGTTTATTTTATTTTCTTTTTTCTTTTCTTTCTCTCATTCGTATAGCATGGAAGACACATCAACGACGCGTCAACAAAAGCACCATACAAACAACAGACAACATAGCCCTAAAAAGAGCTTGGAGACAATGATTGGCAAAACGATCAAGATCAAGACAGCTTCTAATGAACAAATAGAAGGCTTCATCTATACATATGACCGTATTACCAACTGTTTAGTGATTGATATCCTTTTTATCCTATTAACCTACTTACTTATAACATGATTGTTCCTTAACCACTAATGTATACATTGTACAACTCATACTAAACAGTCTAATTTTCGTATCATCAAAATATCCTATATCAAAGAAATCATCTCTATCAGTGGAGAAGCCAAAAAGGACTATATGCCCATTCAGCCTATTCCAGTAGACCGCCTAAAGCACCGTGAATCAGAAACAGTCAAAGAATTTAAACACCAAGTCTCCAAGATTGGTGTAGGCGTCACAAAAGAAGCACAAGATATATTTAATGCATTAAGCAAAACGTAAGCCAATCGATACACTCAAGTATACTGATGTATTCTAGATTACCATGTCGATGGTCAAAAGATACCATTGTGGTGATGGATGAAATATTGATTTCACCTCCTTATGGTGTAGAAGATTGTAAAGCCAATGCGACATCAGCAGCATTACTTGCTCGAGTTAAAAAAGTGGTAAATAATCCTTTGTATATATGACTATACTCATGCTTCTTCTATCTTAGCTTGAAGGTGAAAGAAAGCGACTTTTAAAATAAATAGTTTTTCACATGATTTCTTTCTTTCTTTTTTCTCTCTTTCTTTCTTTTTCTTTATATGCCTCATTCTTTTTCAAATTGTCCTTTACGCTCTTGTTCTTTACTCATCACACAACATACTTCACAGTCTATCATTACAGCCACAGACGATGTATTGGATAGCTTGGGTTATTCACTGGCTGATCTAAAGGGACATTCGATCCATACACTTCATATCAAACTATCCTCCAATCTAACCACCAACATACCTGAATGTACACTTCAACATGCTAATGGAAATGCACTTGTATTTCAAGTCTGTGTTCATCAAAACCCTTTAGGATTCAATAGTCTAGATTATTGGTTACTGAGGTTACATACAGATCATGTGGAAACAAACCAGATGCATACAATCACTGTCTTACGGCTAAGTCCTTATGGTACTATTGAGCAGGCAAAACCCTATCAACATCAATGGATAGGTAGACCCATAATGGCCTTTGTTTATCAGGATGATGTACAGCCCTTATGTGCTCATCTATCTCAACTGTATCATAGGCCTGTTGTTGACCCACTCTTGATTCGATGGTCAGCTACCACAGAAGAAAGTCATGGCTGGATGGCATTGGCACTCACATCCACACGTATCAATTCAGCTTTGTATCCAGTGTGTCTGATGAGACCATTACAGATACCATTTGATGAAGAAACAAGTGCGTATCCTTGTTGGGTCACAAAGGCACAGGTCTACTGGACTGAATTCTATCAGTATATCATAGACAACTGGATAGATATGGTATGTTATGTAAAATACATCTTGAAAGAACATACCTCGATGCTTCAGTTAGGGATCAAATAAAGTCACATATCTATACGCGTTTTTCTTTCTTTTTTTTTTTGAATCTTTTCTTTATGGGTGAATTAACAGAACAAGAAAAACTAGAACGTCGTAGACAAAAGCGACAACAACGTATATTACAAGCAGGCGAAAGTCGTTTAAATAAAATCACAGGCACAGCATTTCGTAAGCTTATTTCATGTAGAACCAAGATAACTCATGTCGTTTAAGCCAATCGTGCTTCTCCTACACCCTCTCCTTCTAGTTCATCAAAGCCTGTGCGAAGAGCAAGTGAAGACCCCAGTGATGAATTAGGGGCACCACCACCTGTGATGGACACCATGATGCCACCTATGGCAAGTATGTTTGGACAACCTCCTTTAGGTGATCCTATGGAACAGTTATTCAGTCAACAGGGATTTAATCCCGCCAGTATGTTTGCCAATCTGGCGAATGAACAACCGCCTCCATTGGTGGACACCTCAGCTAAATATTGGAACCTGTTACATTTCGTGATGATGATCTCGCTGGGTGTTTATGCAGTCTACACCGAATGGACAAGGGCTGGATCAGAACGATTGGCTGCTTTATTGTATGACCCTGTTACGCGTTATCCTTCTGTGCATGTGGTAAGTCAATCAAGCAGTCTGATGAGAACTCATGCAATGTAGCCTTTGTTTTGGTATTTTGTGACATTGGAATTAGGCTTACAATCAGCCAGATTATTCTATCATCAAGGCACGATGCCTTCTCAGTCTACATTGGCTCAAATAGCCACTCAATTACCCCATCCGATTGGCACAGTGGCCACTGTGTTTTTACGTTATCGACTGATCTTTGCTTGTCTTGTACAAGATATATGCGTTTTGGTCTTTATTATTGGATTGGCTCAAGTTATTTCGAATGCGATTAACTATTAAACACTTGATCCACAATCACATTGGATTGAGTACGAGGAATAGCAATCTCTTTGGAAGTACCATTGGCTATAATAAAGACAATGGTTAGTGTGTATCCATGAAGATAATATGCCATACCATAATGAATAGAAACAGTAGGCTTCGTAGAAGCATCTAAGGATTTGTTGACCATGTATTCGACATGGGGATTGTTGTATTGAATACGAGGCAAGTTTTCATGTAAAAAGTGTCTAATCAAATCAGACCATGATGTCAATCCCAAACTTACTTTGCTCCTGCACTTTCGTTTTGACCCTTGATGGCCAATGTAAGTGAGATTTTGGTGATGCTCGAAGGTAATTTAGCAGCACCTGGGCCTGATGTCAACTGTTGAAGGATATCGCGTGTTGATTTAGCTGCTCTTAATGACATGTTGTTGTTGGAACAGGGGGATTGAATTTTTTTTCTGTTTTTTTTTTTTTTTTATATGGATGGGAATTCAAAGTCAGTGTGACACTCTTTTTTTTTTTTTCTAACATTGCATATCCTAAAGCACTTGAGCGTTATAGTTTATGACAAGTATGAGCAATGAAGCTGTAATAAAAATAAGTTAGAATTATAGACATAAAGTGTTTAAGAAATGAAAAACAAGAGAGAGAGAGAGAGAGAGTCATTTTCTAATGAGTGCATAAAAGTGATCAATCTTCGGACTGTCAACAAATATCCACCAACGAAATATTCCAAAGACATATAATTATACACTGATTAGAAATAAAAATTAGTAGTAGTAGTAGTAGTAGTAGTAGTAGTAGTAGTAGTAGTAGTAGTAGTAGTAGTAGTAGTAGTAGTAGTAGTAGTAGTAGTAGTAGTAGTAGTAGTAGTAATGTAATGAGTTGAAGCAATTATGCAATTGATAAGATTATTCAACTACTTTTTCGTATCTGTCAAAAGAACAAACATAATTTTTACAAGTCGCTTTTTTTTTTTAAGTCTAGATCAACTCCAAAGGTATTATGGATGTTAGGCACTAGGAGTACTTTTGAGTGTATAAACAGGCTTTATGCTAGCTTTACATGTCTATGGAGAATTATGTATCTGTTTTTTCTTTTGACAGATACAACCTTATTCATTTGACAAGAGAATGTCTATGTTAAAAGAAGCTGCACTGACTTTTCCTTTGCTTTAGTAAAAAATGATTAACTTGTCAGTAAACAGGAAAGAAAACCATAAAATCAACCTCAAGCAAAAGGTAAAAAATGTGCCTATGAAATGATCTTGAAGAGATGATACATGTATAGCGTATGAATGGGTTGCTAAAAACATAAATGACTTTTGATTGTTACAAGCGCACAGACATATCTTTTCTCCTTACTCCCTCAGAACTAGAGCCTTTTAAACGATTTGAAGCTAATTTTGAATGATAGAAATCAGGCGATGGTTGCTCATTAAATGAGAATAACTGCCTTTCATTTCATGATACTCTCTTCCTCTTTTCTTTCAATCTTGATGCAGGTCATTTGTTCTTGACTAAATTCATTTATTTTTTTTTAAGGCTGTATGGACACAAAAGAATACACCTAGGATCCTATTTCGAATAAATGGTGTTGTCATGGAATATGCATGTCAATTCTGACCAGTCATTCATTCTTTAATTTTTGCTTTTATTGCTAAAGAATGATCCTCTTTACCTTATTCTTCTTCTCCAAGATGAAAACACTTGTGCTTTTATCCTGTCTATCGCTTGTCTTTGCTATCCCCAATATCAACCAAGCCAAACCTGAATATAATTTCGTGCTTCCTGACGGATTATTTCCTGACGACGTTGTCCATGCAGCCTCCGTCCAGTCCGACTCAGTGGTGCCTATGATCGTCATGGACGAAAAGGACTTGCCTGCACCTTCTGTTCAACCCAATCTGCATCGCAACCAAGTCTCTCAGGGATACAAACACATGGGCATGGGCAACGGCTACATCAAAATTGCACCCCTCATGCCTGATGTTCAATACGACCTCTCGCTTCAACGACAACAATGGGCCCATTCTTTGTTGGACAAAGATGAGTCTAAACCAGGCGACACACCTGGTAGGAAATACAAGCAGTTGGTCGGCATGAGCGATAAGGGACAGACACAGAAAGTCAATGTACCTGCTTATGAGAACAAATCTGTGGTTGCTTCCTTAGCTCATAAACTGTCTCAAGAAATTGAGAAAATATATCCAGAAGGCGTCTCTGAACAAAGAATGGTGGGTGTGGATCAACATGGTATGATGCGATACTTGAATATACCTCATTATAGTCGTATGGCAAACCCTCATAAATAAAGCTTTATTATAATAAAAAATCTTGAGAAGATGCCCATGCGTTGGCTAGATTTGTTATCACCTTGGCTTGATCATCTGGTATTTCACAGTAAAGAATGGCACGAAGTATCTCTGTCTTTCTCTCTTGCCAACTTGAGCCTCGCATGGGCGTGTCTTCAAATAACAGGTTCGGATCCACTAATTCCAACGCAAAACGTTCAAATAAAACGATCATTTCAGGATAAGGTTCTTTGTCCTTCGTGTATGAATCCACATAAGGCAGCTGCACAAACCGAAATCCAATGTCTTTGGCAAACGGAAGTAAGCCATACACCACGCTGTTGAACTGGATCGGTAATTGTCGCATGTATTCTGTGATAAACAAGGTTTGACACCAAAGCGGGATTTCTCCTTGAATCACGACATCATGCATATGTTCATAAGGGTTTGTGTACCGTACACCCAATGTGTATGTAAATGGCGTGAATGTGGTTTTCATCGTTGTCTGTTCTGTCACTTGTCTGATCATGTCTTGACATAGTTCATCCATCGTTAATGTACCAATGTTGATGGGTCCCGTATTCAAACTGTAAGGATCAAGAAAATCAGACAGACTCGAATCAGGTGTGTCTGATACCCCTGCTTGCTGCACTAGAAAGATACCTCGAGAAAGACGTACACATGAGCGATTCAGATCTTTCTTTGTCAGGCTATGTGTTAACCGAAACATCAAATGCTCTGAGCGAGATCGTCGATAGTCAAATATGTCTCTGGTCGATAAGAATTCTGAATTAAAGCAATAGTTATTGGTACCCAACATCTCTTTTGCAGTAGGCATTTCTTGATTGTCTTTTTCTCGCTTTGTTCTTTCATAGGCAACGATATGTGTTGCGGGTGAGGATATGGTGGCTGCTGTTGTACACATGACTGATTTTCGTACTTGTTTAATAGCATAATTCCAGTGATCTTTAGAACAACAAGGAGCGATGCCCAACTCATGATCACGTATACTTGCACAAGTACAATGACTTATGTCCAAAGGAATACTTGCTTCCATAAGAAAAAATAAAATAAAGAAAAAGAAATGCGTTTATTTAAATATCTAATGGAATCTAAAAATACATGAATATCGGATTTCAAGTGATCTATGCAACTTACCGAATCATCATACCACCATACTTTGACTGTTTGGTCATCACTGCAACTGGCCAGCATACCTTGTTTAGCATTCCAAGCAACATCATACACAACACCCGCATGGCCTCTTAGTTTCTGTAGTACTTCACCTGTCTCTTGATCCCAGATATACACAATCCCGTCCTCACTTCCGCCTACAATCAGATTATTGTCTGCAAAATTGGCTCGGACGAAATTCTTGGACGTGTTCTGGTGTCCTTTCAGTTTACGAATCGGACGCACCATGCGTACATCCCATAAACGATTCGAATTGTCTTTTGAACTGCTGAGTAACAGTGTGCCACTTGCATTCATTTCAACTGAAGTCACTTCACCTAAATGAGAAGAAATGGTGCGAATACATAGACCAGACACAATATCCCAGAATTTGATCGTATTGTCTTTGGATCTAACAAAAGAGGAACATAAACAACCTCATACAAGACCATGACGTTCACTTACCCACTCACGACAAGATTGCCTAAAGGGTTAAAAATCGTCTTGGTCACAGCCAATTGATGGCCAGGAAATGACTTGACAATGGCACCTGTATTGACATCAAATAGCTTGACTGTTCTATCATAGCCCCCTGTTACTACATGCGTCTCATTGGGATGGTACCGAACAGAATAAACATCGCCTGCATGCCCATTCAAGGTGGTCGTACACTGGGCTTTCGCATTCTTAAGGTTCCAAATCTTGACAGTGGCATCACCACTGGCACTGGCAACAAAATCACCTGCATACGTAGTCGATAGATCCCATACACGCGACCGATGCCCCTCCAAGACATCTAGGCATTCCGATGTCTCTGTATCCCAAATACAGAGTGTATTGTCACTTGAACCGGACACAATACGTTTCCCTTCAGGACCAATGAATTCAAGGCACTTTACATTGCCTGAATGTCCTTCTAATGTAGCTTCAATGGCATTGGGTATCACAAAACTAGAATAATCGTCTAGCAATGTATTGACTGTCGGTGCAATCTTGGGATGATACCGAGAGAATTCGATTTGATAGGCAACTGCCTGTCGTAACAGAGTCAATAGACGATCTGGTGGAATATGACGGTGACCTGTTCGGTCTGCTGATTCAAACTCAAGCATGTTCTGTAACTGATCCACCAGGCTTTCTCTTGAGGCCATGATACCTTCCCAGTGCTTAAAACTAGGTGCTTCATGAATCGACTTGGCTGTCAAGAGATAACACATGTCTTTGAATTCGTTTGGTTTTGTCTGGAAATGTTCAAGTGGTTTTAAGCGTTTGTTGAGAAAAGTAAAAGCTTTTTGTATCTCTCTTCGCTCAAGATATTCGAGGTATTGTTGTTTATATACAGAATAAAGAAACGATCGGTGATTCTTTACTAATGGCTTTGTACATAGTTTTTCTACTTCTTGCCAGTCCCCGTCCAAAATGGCTTTCTTGAGTCTTTTGACTTCAAGTGTACGTTCTTCTCTTTCTTTCCGTTTCACATTGGCTTCATCGTACAGGACTGATTGAGCAGCATGGTAGCCTTCATCTTGCAAATATTGCATAATGATCGCTAATACATCCTAATCCATGTCAACACGAGACCAACACATTCACTTGTTACCTCTTTTATTCGAGGATCGTTGGAATTAAAGATATCATCAGTGGGTTGTATATGCGATGCTTGCATCCCAAAGTGTTGATTCAAAGTGGCCAAACTAAGATGATAAGTCTATTTTTCTCTAAAAGCATCCTTACTTGCGCTTATGTTTGGCATCTATACTATGCGAAATACTATTTCTAGACCAACTAAAAGGTTCATTTTCTATATGTGTGCCTTCTAAAGTGGCTGCAAGTTCTTTTTCAGTGGTATCTTCCATGGATAGAAAGAGAAAAAAATATTTTTTTTTTGTCTTTAGCAATGATTGGATCTTTTTTTTTTTTTTATCTATATCTGATTTTGTAAAGGACGCATGATGTATCTTAGATAGACGCCCCTATTGTTCTTTATGCTTTCATGCAAATTCGTAACAAGAGGCCTTTATCGTATTGAGTCTTGACATAATCCATGCCCTCTGTTGATGTCACGTGATACGTTCGATGACTCAGTACGCTACATGAGAATTTACCCATCATTGCGCACGAACCGGCTACACGGCTACTTTAAAATCCGGTCATATCATTCTGCAGGATAAACAATTGAACAATAAAAAAAAACGTGAACAATTTTTCTTCTTTCTTTCTTTCTTTTTTTTATACTTTTTCTTATACGCGTATGACAGCAGGTAGAGCCATAAAGACATCATTCTTTATCACTAATAACCTGTAGAATTATACAAGGTTTTATTTGATTATGAGACTGATAAGGACGATGAGCTTGCAGTTAAGGAAGGCGATACCATTCGTGTGACTAGCAAAGACAGTCCAGAATGGTGGTTTGCAGAAACATTGGATTCAAATGCATCAGGTTTAGTACCAAGCAATGTATGTCTTCCTATGTGATCCTTTGTCTCATCATCTTTTTTTTTTTTGGCTCTAGTTTATCGAGAAAATGAAGACAGAAGAAGGTACATAATCATGTATAGGATGTGTTATTGATACCATAGCTATAGGGCATTTGGCCATTGTGATTCAAGACTATACAGCTCAATCTTCAGATGAATTATCACTTCAGTCGAATGGGATCGTGACTGTTTTGGATACACATGCAGCTGAAGGTTGGTGGAAAGGTGATTTAAATGGTAAGAAAGGTGTATTTCCAGCCAGTGTAAGTGACAAAAAGAGTCTTCCTTTCTCATCTATATCTATATATCTATATCTATATATTTCATACTGTATTAGCATGTTCAATTACTAGAGGAAGAAGAGGATGGAAAATCAAAAAGTAAGTGCATGCCATGATCATCCTCTCATAAATAAGCATCAGATAATTTCAAATTGGCTGCTTATGGTGTTAAACAAGGTGGTATTGGTAGTATTTTAGCAGGTGGATTATCTTTGAAGAGATCATCTACCGTGGGTGGTCATCGTACTTCTATGAATGAGAAACGTACTTCACAAGCATCTGAATCTCAGGTAAGTTTTTATTCAAGTTTACTTTGATCTTATTGTGTCTCTCTCTATATATAAAGGTGCCAATGAAACCTCATCCTATTAAAATGGATAGCACGACGCCAGCCTCTAGTGTCAAAGGTAAAAAAAAAAAAGGGGGGGAGGAGGGAATGCCTCGTACATGAAATTGACCATCTTAGCTCTTTCTTGTTTAAAAGCCATGGTCATCCATGACTATAAACCTGAAAATCAAGGTAAGCCCATCCATTTCTTCTTCATGTTGACTCAATGGTCATTAGACGAGATTCAATTAATGCGAGGAGAATACGTGACGGTGATAGACAAGATGGAAAATGATGGATGGTGGAAAGGCACCAGTGAAAATGGTGCCACAGGCATCTTCCCTTCGAATTTCGTACAAGTCGTGGACGATGAGAAACCTACACGACCTGTGCGTGCCAGACCAGCCACGGTCAAGACAGAAACAAACGACAGTATGGCTAAACCACCTCCTGTCCCTGTAGGCACAAGACCTATGTCTTTACTCACGCAACGTGATACCATATCTCCTCCTTCGCGACCCACCACTTTGCCTCCTCGCCCCAACATCACATCATCCACACGTCGTCCGTCTGAAAAAAACGGTCATAAGCGGATTCCTTCTATCCCTCTCGTGTCACCTGACTTACCTCCTTTGTCTCCTATCTATGATCAACGACCTACACGGCCTATACCTCGTCCTACTTCGATGGATGCACCCACAAGTCCACCTCCTGCAAGACCTTTACCTAGCATGAGCCCTGAAGCGCATATGGCTAAACCCCCAAAAGTCAACTTGGCCAATTTAGCAGGACCGGTGGCTCCACCTCGATCACCATCCACAAGCCGGCCTTGCTCTCTTAACCATGAGGCAGTACCGCCTGTGCCTAAACGATCCATGCCACCCGTACCTGAAAACAAACCGACAGAGACGCCACACAATGACACCCAACCATCCCTACCGGATAATGTTCGACAGATGATCTTGATCGAAACAGAGAAAATCCGTGTTGAATTTGAAGCTAAATTAGAAGAAGAACGTATTCAACGCATGAAACTTCAGACTGAACTTGAAGAATTAAGAGCAAGATTAAATTAAAATAAAAATGAGTGTATTTTAAGTCATGGCTTTACACAAACAAGAGGAGGAGGATGACCAGCTTGGGTTGGTAGGAAGGAAACAAAAGGATAGTAAGTAATGACAGCTAATTTTTTTTTTTTTTTTTTTTTTTTTTTTTTTTTTTTTTTTTTTACTCATGCCATAGTCTTTGATTTATAAGTTTTAGCTAATCATGAAACTTTTTCTGTAATCAGAAGCAAGTTTTGTTACACTCATTTGTGTATGGGAAGAGGTCGATCTTCTTTCTTTCTGGTTTTTTTTTTTATAATGAGGAACTGTTTTCTTTTTCTGTTTTCTTATTTACTGTTCAGTCTACGACTACGTCTTTTGTTGTTGTTGTTGTTGTTGACTACACAACTGACATGTATCATGGTTTATTTGAACCATAAAAGAGAGCTTGATCCTATAGAACAGACATAGTTTATGACACTTGTTGAAACCAAAGTCATAAATATAACATAAGCAATGTTCACCGTGTATTTCCTAGATTGCACAGGTACGTGTATTACCAAAACAAATGCATCATCTCAGAATGGAAATGGCAAAAAGGGTTTAAATGATTTTATCAAGCTTGTAATACTCTAAATAATAACAATAATAAAAAAAAAAGACGACTTTTTTTTTTTTAATCTTTACTTCTTGATGTCTTTTCAAACGTACCTTGAACCACTGGTGGATCTTTATCAATCCCATATTTTACCTCGCTTCACGACCAAGCACAAAATCGTCGGTATCAGTACCGCCATCAGTCTCTCATTAGCTTATGTCTTGCATGACCGACTTTTTCGACCTCCTAAACACTTGCGCCATATTCCTTATTTTGGCTATTGGACACTGATTCGTTCTTATCTGGCAGGCGAATCGCAATGGGACTTTGATCATCGTGTCACATTGCCTATGATTGATGCTCAAGAAAGCAATGGCATTTATTTAGTAAGTCTTTGATTGTTTTAGTCAGCTCTTTCAACAAGAACCTTAGAGACCCACAGGTCTAGGCTGGACCGTTTTTCTAACTCGCCCAGATCATGCCAAAGTACTTTTTCTCAAGACAGGTAATAATAATCATAATCATAAAGAAACATACATATACTCATCCTACACCAAGACATGTTTCCTAAAGCTGTGCATTCCACTGCACAAAACAATTCGATTGTCGGTCGATTTGTGCTTGGACCCAACATAGCGTTTCTGAATGACCATCTATGGAAATCACAGCGCAAAATAGCCAATCCTGCATTTCATCGATCCATGCCTGTCCAGTTGTTTGGTGAACTCACGCTTCAATTGTTTGATGTGATGGAACAAACAGGTTCACGAGTCAATGTGTCGGATCTCATTCAACGCTGGACTTTAGATGCCATTGGCAAAGCAGGTTTTGGTAAGAGAAAAACATATATGTGTGTCTATGCTTAAGTTGCCTAGGATTTGATTTCAAGGCACTCGCTCAAAAAGACAATGTTTGGGTACGAAAGTATAAAACGATTGTTGAAGCCTCGCAGCAACTATGGTACGCCATCTTTCCTGTGTTCGATGACCGCACTTCCATCTGGTTTTGGCCTGGTCGTCGTGCGGTTCATCAGGACATGGACGAGTTCTTGAGCATGATCGATTGTGTCATTCAACACAAACGAGACCAAATCAAACGAGGCGAGTTCCAGAACGCTCATTTACAAGAAAACGAAAAAGATTTGTTGACGCTCATGATTGAAAGTGAACACAGAGGCGAAGGTGCCATGACAGATGAAGAACTCAGAGTAAGTGCTATGATTTACTATGGCTGATTGTCAGAGTAATATGTGTGTTTTCTTTTTAGCAGGCCATGATACGACATCGAATACAGTGGCTTATGCTGCGTATCATTTAGCCATGCATCCTGTAAGTCCTACTATCTCAAACACGTCATTCATGTCAAACAAACAGGAAATTCAACAAAAAGCAAGAGAAGAAGCACTGACTATCTTGGGCAATGAACCTGTGGATATTTTGCCTACTGTAGACCATACAAAGCAATTTGTGTATATCAATCAGGTCATTAAAGAGGTAAGTCAAAGATAGATGAGCTAAACTCATGATGGTAGACATTGCGTATCAACAGTCCTGCGCCTCGTATCAATGAACGTGAGGCTGTAGAAGATTTTCTTTTGTCAGGCACATGGATTCCAAAAGGCACTTCTGTCCTTGTGGATCTATTTAGTGTGCATCATAGCAAAAAGAACTGGAAAGACCCTGAAGTCTTTGATCCTGACCGATTTGATGAAGACAATGAGAACAATGGTCCTAGACCAGGCATGGCTTGGGTTCCCTTTAGTAGCGGTGCTCGTCAATGTATTGGCATGAATTTCAGTTTATATGAACAGCGCGTCTTGTTAGCTATGCTTTGTAAGTCATGAACCATATTGACATCAACATTAATACTGTATAATCATAGTGAGAAAGTACATTTGGACACTGCCTGAAGATTCTATCCATAAGCACGGTGTGATTAGCTCAGGCATCAACATTGTAGGTCCCGTTCATTTAGAACTTGAATTTCAAAAGCGATATTGAATAAACCATGTGTAACTTGCCCCCCCCCCTTTCCTTTCTCTTGCTCAATGAAAACAAACTATGTAGAACACTTGGCTTGGTTTGAACATACTGTCAGGCCCAAGATGATCACAGCTAGTTCACACAAGACACGATGTTGGTATGGCAGTATAAGAAAACAACCTTTGCCTTATGAGTTGATGAGCGGTTATTCAAGTAAATTGATCGCGTTGGTATCCTCTCTTATTAATATGTATCCTAGAAAACTCAACTATGAGAAAGAGACCTCGCATCGAACCAGATGACTTGCCTCACAATGACTTCATATTATGTGATGCCAAGGTAACAAGGATAGACAGATGATGCATGTTGACTCATCAAGATTAGTCACCCACCCATCATTTAAAACGATCCTCAAGTGACATGACCATCTATTATGATGCACAGACGGAATGGGATTCGCTTGAGAGTCAAGTCGAGAGCCTGTTCAAGTCCAAGTTCTATGATTGCCCTTTTGTACCTAACCAACTTGAGTCCATGATAGCAGCCATTGATGGTCATGATGTATTTCTTGTCTTACCCCTGGGTCCATTACGCCATGTATGCTATCAGTTACCTGCAGTCTATCAGGCACAGAAGACCACTGTGGTCATTGTGCCTACCTTGGTATTTCTACAAGACTATCCATTGAATACAGAAGCCATCTTTGTGTCCGACATCGACAAGAAAGGATACGTTCCTTTGGATCAGCTTGAACACCGACTTTTTCATGATCCCCCTAGGCTTCTGTACATCACACATCATGATTTTCGTCTATCCAAACAGCTCATGTATGACCTGTACAGACGCAACCGACTGGCTCGCTTTGTGATTGAGGAAGCTCATTGTATCTCGCCATGGTGGACTACAGATGATTTCTCACTTCATTATTCTCGTTTAGCCCAGTCCTTAAGAGAGACCTATGTCAGCCTACCGATCACTGCACTAACAGCCATTCCCAATACGCGCATCCAACATGACATCCTGACAAGACTCGGTATGCATGATTGTCGCATCTTTAAAAAGAGTATTTTATTATAAACCATGTCTTTCACGGTTCATGACTTCCATCATGACCTGATTACACATTTTAGCATAAGGGTTTTCATTCACAGCCACATGACGTGCTAAAGGGTTGCCCAGTTTAGCACCCATCTCAAAGTCTTGCCTTGATCCTACTAAATCGCCTTGGTGTCGTTTTAGAATCGCACGCTGTGTATAGGCTTGTCGTAAAATCTTGGGTTGTCCTTGTCCTGCTTCCTGAATCACAAAATTGAGGTCATTGGTTGCTTTATCGAGTTCATTGTTCATACGATACAATTGAGCTCTAATTTATCAGTCATTGTGTGCCTATGTATCATTACCTGTTATTGTAGGCAGATGCATAGTTGGGTTCCATATCAATGCATTGGTTTAACAAGTCCAAGGCTTTTTCTGTATTTTGGTCTCTTTCAACAGCCTGAATGGCTTCTTTTTCCATGGCTTCCAATTGAGCTATTCTTTCAGATGAAAAAGTGTATTCTAAGAACACTTGGTTACCAATAATAAAAAAAAAAAAAAAAAAAAAAAAAGACTTACTTGGTTTTGTGTCGACTGTGTGTGAAATAGCATCCAAAGGTAATCCTTGACTCTCTAATCGACATGAGATAATATCTATGTTTATGACTACTTACCAGGATTAAAAAGGAATTCTAATACGGCATCATCAGAAGCAGACATGGTTGAGAAGAGAGAGAAAAAATAAAATAAAAAAAAGGAGTGCATTTATTTATATGCTGCAGGACAAGGCGTGAGAATCAATCGATGGCATTCAGGATGTAAGCGGGAGATGAACAATAGACATATGGATTTTCATTTCCATAAAATATACATACTTAAGGTTGACTTCTTTAGGGTCCTTCTTGAATCATCAAATCAAATTCTACTATCCTAACTAAACTTATCTTTTTATGTTATGTCTATATCCTTCTTTTACTACACTTGAAGAAAATAAAATAAAATAAAAAAACTCTCTTTTTTTATATCTTTGCTAAAGTCATGTATTACTCAAGAAACGGATCATGACACAGAACGGCACCTCATCCAGATTAGATTTCAATGGCAGCTCTTCATTATTAAACTCTAAATTTTTTTTTTCTCTCTTCTCTCTTTTCCTTTCATCATCTCATCATGACTACTGGTACTGTATCCACTCAACACTCTGAAGATATTGCTTTTGCTCGCGCACTTCATGGTGAAAAAGTCAAATCTGGTTTATTAGCCAATTTGTCTTCTAAGAATGCTGATGTTCATAACGTGGCTACTGATACTTACCTCAAGATGTGGAAGAAGCCTGAAGCTGAAACAAAAGAAGATGAAGATAAGCGTCTGGATGGCTATACATCGCTTGTAAACTCGTATTATAACTTGGCTACTGATTTCTATGAATACGGTAAGTGTAGACATACATGGATATAAGGATGATACTGATGGGCTCCTCTTTTTATAGGTTGGGGTTCTAGTTTCCACTTTTGTCGTTATTATGTAGGTGAAGAATTCAACCGTGCCATTGCTCGTCATGAACACTATTTGGCTTCCAACATTGGTATCAAGAGCCATATGCGTGTCCTTGATGTAGGTTGTGGTGTAGGTGGTCCTGCGCGTGAAATTGCTCATTTCACTGGTGCTCACGTGACTGGTTTAAACAACAATGCCTATCAATTACAACGTGCTAGACACTATGCTGCTAAAGAACTCTTGCAAGACCAAACTGAATTCATCAAGGTAAGCTGAACTCATTCGATTGTTTGATTAATAATAATAACAACAACAACAAAAAGGGTAACTTTATGGAAATGCCTTTTGAAGATAATTCATTTGATGCTGTATATGCTATTGAAGCTACATGTCATGCTCCTGTCTTTGAAGGTGTCTATGGTGAAATCTACCGTGTTTTGAAGCCCGGAGGCAGTTTTGGTTGTTATGAATGGTGCATGACAGAACACTACGATGAGTCCAACCCTGAACACCGCGAAATCGCTCACCGTATCGAAATCGGTAATGGTATTCCCAAGATGCGCCGTACAGATGTCTGCTTAAACGCACTCAAGAATGTTGGATTTGATGTGCTCATGAACCAAGATTTAGCTGACATGGGTGATGCTATTCAATGGTATTATCCTCTTGAAGGTGATATTCGTAAATGTCAAACTGTCAAGGATGTCTTTACCACTTTGGCCATGACCAAGTTGGGTCGTTTCACAACCACTAATTTGGTGCGTGTGTTGGAGAAAGTCGGATTGGCTCCTCAAGGCACAGTAGAGACTCAAAAGTTCTTGGAAACAGCTGCTGATGCTTTAGTTGAAGGTGCTCGCAAGAATCTATTTACACCCATGTTTTTCTTTGTTGCCAAGAAGCCTGAATAAATGGATCATATCATGTTTATTTTATAACAACAATAATAATAATAATAATAATAATAATAATAATAAAGCATATATCTATTTATATATATATATATATATATATTTATATTTACGAAGGGCATAGATAATAAAAAATAAAAAATATTTACATATGGAGAGACTATAAACATATATACTACAATGGACTGCATAAAAAAATAAGGGGAGAAGGAGAGACAGAGAGAGAGAGCATGCATCAAACCCTTAGGTGTTCCATGGATACATAGTGGGCATAAGTGGGTCATAGAAGGCTTCTTCTAAAGAATGCCATGATAATCGATTATCAACAGAGACAGGAGAACATAGAGGTGAAGTCAGATTAGAATGCCACATCCATTCTGTATCTATCGTGGTCGTCTTTTTGCAACTATTGGATCGACTGACTGGACGTGACCGGTTATGTGTCTTTTTATGCTGAGCCAGATTGTCTGTTCTTGAAAAGTTCTTGCCACACATGTCGCATGAATAAGGTCTTTCCATCGTATGAGTACGGAAATGGCGTTTTAAATGTTCCAATCGTTTAAAGAGTCGAGCACATTGAGGTAAAGGACAAGCAAAAGTCTTTTCTTCTGGCTGTTGTTGTTTCAATACTTGGCATAGAGTAGAAGGATGAATAATGTCATAAGGAGGGCAATCAAAAGGGGAATGAGAGAATGTTCTTCTTCTTTGTCGTTGCTTGTAAGTAGGCGAACCCTCAAAGAGACTAAAGGCACCAAAGATCGTTTGTTGCTTTTCATCTTGAGGAAAGTATTCAAAGGGTGTTGACGGTAATTGGGGTGAAGTACCAGCAGAGTAACTTGTGGGTGGATTGGATTTCAAGTAAGACCAGTCATTCGTATCAGTATCTAATAATAATAATAATAAAGTGTCAACATACAATCATGAAAAAAGAATTGAATAATATAAAAAAAAAAAACTTTTATTAGGAAGATGCATTACCTGCTAAACAAGCATGTGAAGAAATAGTAGGAGAAGAAGCACAGCTATCAACTAAATTTTCATCCAAAACATGAGCCACCGCCACAGCAGACAACGACATACTCTTCCTAAGCTGATCAAACAATTCTTGTGTGGTATCCAATGACAAGGACGTGGCTGGTTCAGCAATCGCCACACTCGTAGGTTCTAATCCCATCTTTTCTCGCTTCAAGTCTCTTTCAAGTGCGTCCAGAAACAATCGATCATGAGGCACAGAGAACCAAAAAAAGACCTTTTGTTTCTTTTGTGTACGAATGCAGTTGTGTTTATAGAGCATGTCGAGGAATTCGGATTTAGGTTCTTCAAGCGAAGCATCCATGCCGGGTTTTAAATTGCGTAGATCGGAAAAGATGCCTTCTTCAAATTTCTTCAGGTTCGTGACGGGTCTGCCAAACAGATGGAATCGGTACAATAAGCAGCGGACAATGTCAGTGCCTGTCACGTGAAATAGGTCGTTCCAAAACACACACGATAGGTGTTCACCTGTGGGCAAAGGGAATGCATTGACTTGACGAGAAGGATCCCAATCATGCGTAGCTGTACTTAGAAAGTATTTGAGTTGATCAATTTGTTCAAGTCGTTCTGTTGTATTATCATTGGTAGGTGGGGCGAGTTTAAGTGTAAATGTGTTTTCGTCCATGATGAAGTGATAAAGAGAAGAGAAAGAAATGAAAAAAAAAAAGAATTGGGAATTATGTGTATATATATATATATATATATATATTCAGATTTGAAGCGTGACTAAATAGGAAAATAAGGGGAGGCAATAGCTATGTTGGTACCTGAGGATCGTATCTATTTAGGTTGTCATTTTGAAATGATGTTAAAGTGCATATACCTTTCCTTTTTAAGTCAGCAAATAGGAGTGAAGCCTGGACTGAAGATGACGTCAAATAATCAAAAACGATTGGTACGTCATGGACACGTTTTTTGATTAAATTAATCAAAAGTTTATTTATAATGAATCAACATGGTATATTCAAATTACCGTATGATTTGATAGCCAATGTGAGTCTATATTTGGATTTATGCTCTAATACGAGTTTAATGGATACATGTCAACATTTTCGATATCTTTATTTGAGTGCCAATTATGTATGGAAACATATCTGGTTTGATCCTCATAGTGATCTACATCGTGTCTATTCTTCATTGCGTAAACTAGACGACCAGAATGGACTAAGGCAGCATATTCGACAAGTAAGAGAAATAACAAAAAAAAAGAGAGACTGACTTGCATAGGTCTCGATGGATGACTGTGATGATCCCAACTTTTCACCGATCATTATGATCATCAAGTTTCCTCATTTACGCTATTTGAGTGCCAAGAACAGACTCGAGAATACCAATCTAGAAGTGGACATCAAATTACTACAAGAAATGCTCAAGTTCGCATCTGTTCAACCCCATAGTTTACCTATTCAATATGTACATGTCTATCATTATCAAATGGATGTCGAACCTCATTTACAAGCCTATCAAAAGACATGGAATAAGCTATCTCAACATGGCCATGTCCAACTCGATATTCGTATCTGTGACCATATGGATGCACTGACACATCAGCCATGTCAACGTATTGTGTGTACCACAGCGCAATGTTGGTCTTGTGGATATCATTTCAACCATTGTTGGAAGTGTGTGTCTATCTGTGATGGCTGTAAAATCAAACGTATTCCTCCTTTGGCAAATGACAATCAAGCCAAGCTAAAGCATCAACGTAAGAGGATAGAACAAGAGACAGATGAATTCAGTGTGTTTGCATAACCCTATAGTAAATGAATAAAATTTTAAAAGGACGTGTCTTTTTTTATTTCTTTTTTGTATATTATTCATCATGTCAATTCGGTGGGGTACATTCCTACTTGTGTTGAGTGTATTGTATGTATGGCCTATATGGGCTATGTATGAACATCAAGCAGGCGTATTTGACTGGTAAGATGACTTGTGAGAACTTTGTTGATGATTAGGCATCATATGTGGGTAGGTCATCCGCGTGAAGCAGTCCAGATGGATCAGCAGATTATCGTGTATTCTGAAAGAAACGTACTTGCCTCTCTTGATGCAGACACGGGTGAAGTGGGTAAGTTGACTATAGGTTATTGAATGGTCACTCACATCAACAGTGTGGAGACAAGTGCTCGAGAATCAACTTGAACAGTTTGCTACCAGTGAAGCAGGTAAACATAAATACTTATGCGCCATGAGCTAATCATACAAAGGTATCTTGACTTTATCGAGTGGTCCTGAACGCGCTCAGTTCTGGAACAAGACCAACGGACAGTTAATATGGGAATATACGCCTCAGGATGCCTTTGGTAGTACGCAACCCCTCTTAACGCAAGACGGACAAGCACTTGTCATGTTGGACTCTACTCGTCTGGTCAAACTCGACCAAGGATCACCTGTCTGGACATGGACGCGCAAAGCCAATGAAAAGTAAGTTGGTTCATCATAGCTTGATCTCATTCGCACCTTAGCCAAGTGTTTGAAAAGATGCAATTGATCCAGCATGGTCATGCGATTTATGTGGTAGCTGAACCTGATGAAGATGCTGGTTCGCCTTATTTCTTTATTCATCGCATTGACAGCGCTACGGGTGAGACGTTGTCTTCGTTTAAAGTACCTTGTGGTACTGAGTATGCAGAAGTCAATGTGATTGGCCATGCTTTGTTTTGGCAGGAAAACGATATCTTTAAATGGACACCTTTGGATCAAAAGCAAGTCAAAACTGTCTCAATTGCCGTAAGTGATGATAGACACATGTCGATGAATGGATTGACATTGGTTGTATAGTCTTTAGTGAAATCATTGCCTACAGCAGACAGTTTTACACCCAATGATATTCGTTTGATTGGCCATGTTGATCATACATCGTTTATCTTGACGGCCAATGTAGAAGAAGAAGAAGGGTCGACGTCTGTCTCTGTCATGGTTCATATGGAACAAGATGGTCTTGTGCTTGGTAACTATTTTGGTGAGCAGGTAAGCACAATGAACTTGATATGCCATTGACTGATATGGATAGGCCTCCTTTGGTGCAGTTGATTTTGAGAAGGGTAAATTGACTCGTGTTGTCAAGACCTCACCTGAGGAATTGACTGTCTCTATTTGGCCTGATCAAAAGGAGTTTGAAATCAAGCATGATTTTAGTCTATCAGGCAGTATCAACTATGTTAAGCTACTTCAGTCGTCTCCTTTACGTTTCTTTGTCGTCACCGAAGGTTCCTCTGTATTTGTGTATAATGAAACCTCCGTGGTCTGGTCCAGGGAAGAAGCACTGAGCAACATTGCTGCTGCTGAATTTATCGATCTCCCTGAACAAAAACTCGAACAGCGCATTCAGGACCAACCTCCTTTGGCTCGGTATCTGTCTCGACTCACATACCACCTCTCTCAATTGCGTCATGTGCCTCGCTGGATCTTCCAATCCCATGCTCCCCCTAAACCCAACCTTATTTCTTCTCCTCAATCTTGCTGGGTCAATCAAAGTGTGTCTCCCATCCTTTACCGCGATCATTTTGGACTGCATAAGATCATTGTGTCTGCTACCAAGTCAGGCAAGATCATTGCTCAAGACAGCCAACAAGGACGTGTTGTCTGGACGCGGTATATTCGTGATGTCTCGTTTGACCAGGTCTATCTTGTTCGCGCTGCCAGCACCCGTGAACCCCCTTGGTAGTGGCTATCGGACAAACGTATGATGAGATGGAAGGACAGACAACCACAGGCTTTGTGCGCCTCAACGCCCTGACAGGCCAAGACTATGTCACTCAAATCCCCGCTATTCAAGACTACTTTGAAGCTGTCGTGAGCACCAACATTGGCGTGGACAAAGTCATGCCTTTACCGATCGAGGACCCTGATGAACGTACCCAGATCTTAGCCGTCTATGAAGCAGGCACAGGCCGAATCTACATTTATCCCGATACTCAGGGAGCTCGCCAACAAGCTGTGAAGTTCTTGCCCACATTTTATTTTACGCACCAATCGACTGGCTATCGTGTGGTCGAGAGTTATCGAGGTAGCTTAAGAGCCGAACCGATATGGAAATTAAGTCTGCCTGATGAGGAACAGGTGGTCACGACCAGTGTGTATCAACAGGGTAAGGTGGCTTCGTTGGGTCGAGCCCTCGGTAATCGTCATGTGCTCTACAAGTATTTGAATCCCCATGTAGTGGGTGTGGTGAGTCAGACACCAGAAGCGATCAAGGTGCGTTTGATGGACACGATCAAGGGTTCTATTCTGTATGAGACAGTGCATGAAGGTGCAGTGGCACCTGTGCATATCGTTCAAGCTGAACATTGGTTTGTCTATCATTTCTGGAGTCATCAAACCAAAAGTTATCAAGTGGCTGTACTAGAACTCTTTGAAGGGGCAGAACAAGACCAGCGTATTGAAAGGTAAGTCGTGCCCAGCTATCCTATTGACTGAGTTGTTCTAGTACACACTTCTCCTCATTTGAACATATTGAACCTCATGTGATTGCCTCTGCTTTTACTTTTCCTTATCCAGTTCATGCTATGGGCGTCACACATACCCGAAATGGCATTTCAACAAAAGACATTGTATTTGCTCTACCCAATCAACTTGTCGGTTTCAACAAACGCTTATTCGATCCCCGTCGTCCCCTCAAACCTACCAAAGAAGACCAAGAAGAACAATTGATCCCCTACGGTCCTATTCCTGATGAAAAACGCTTGTTTTTATCGTACCATCTACCTGTGATCGGTATCCAGTCGATCATGACCAGCCCCTCCTTGCTAGAATCGACCTCCTTGGTATTTGCATTTGGACTCGACAGTTTCTTTACCAAGGACACGCCTAGTAAACAATTCGATGTGCTGTCTGAAGATTTCAGTAAGGCTCAGTTATTACTAACCATGGCTGGCTTAGTGGTCGGTATCTTGATTGCTGGTCCCATGGTCCGTAAAAAACGTGTCAATGCCTTATGGAAATAAAATAAGGAGATACTTTTTTTTTTTATCTTGCATAAGGATCGTCCATGCCTTTATTTGATTGGTTCGTTCTTTTCTGTTCTTTTTATTAATTTTAATAACCGGAGTTTACTTTCATGCTCATTGTCTCCAAAAATAACAGAAGCAGAGAACTCAGGCACAAATAAAACAAAACTGTGCTTTTTTGTTCAGGAATGTTGCAACTCAAGCCCTTTTTTTTTTTTTTTTTTTTTTTTTTGAAAAATAAGATTTTTTGGCCAAGGATACAAAGAAAGCACACACAGAGTTCATTGTACAGAATAAAACACAATGAGTTTTCATGATTGTATGACAGATATTGCCACGTGGGCACAATTTGTTTCTATAAGCACTTTGACTGGCTTAGTGAAAAGCACTTTAAATAGCAGAGCAATTAAGAGCAATATATGTTCTGATTGGTTTAGATTAATTGCCAGAGAGAAAGAGAGAGAAAGACTATCATGGTATGATAAATTACTACTTTATTGAAAGTAAAAAGTCTATTGTATTCCTTGTTATTGACATGTATGAAATCTAGACACATACGTAATTATCTGATAATTTAAGCTTTTGTTAGCCAATGGCAACCAGTAATGAAATATAGACTACAACTCATACTGTATTCTTTATACTTTTGTTTTGATTTTGACGGTTTATTTCATAGCCAAACAAACACTCATTGTATCTCCCATAACAATAGTGTTGAGATTGTGAGTCAACTCGGTTACCAAAATAGCAAACCCCAGAAATAAATGCCGCTATTCAGGTCCTTGATTCGGAGATGAATCCATCAACAATAAGTTTAGTCTAAATTTAACAGAAATGACTCAAGAATATCTTTCTACCAAAAAAAAAAAAAAAAAAAAAAAAAAAAAAAAAAAAAAAAAAAAAAAAAAAAAAAGCATAGTTTTTCTCTTGAAAAAATTGTTAGTATGTTGTTTATTATATATCTTGTCAATAAGGATTTTGTCTATATGATTTAGCATTATCATCTGTGTAAAAAAAAAGAAAAAGAAAAAAAAATGTCAATAAACATTACATCTAAAATAGTCTGTGCTAAGCACTTTTGTAAAGAAATATCACGCGAGCAAAAAGGTGTAGTACAAAAGACATGAGAAAAACAGGGTCCTCGGGTGGTAATTGGAACATCTTCAGTGAACACTTTTGACCAAAACAAACCACGCTTTTCAAAATGTTCTATTTAAACAAAATGATTTCATTCGACACATATGAAAGTAAAGGTTTTTTTTTTTTACTAACTTATTTATGGTGCACAATTCATGGAGCTATAAAGCACTCATAACTGAATGACAAGATCAAACTATTCATCATCATCATTACCAAGCTTCAACAGGGTTACAGTCGGCTCAAATTCTTTGCAACTGTCTCTGTAGAGATACGGCTTTTCAATATCAGAAGTTGAAGCAATACTCTTGGCCATCATTTTCTAATAGAAATTAAATGTACCCTATTTCCGCCTTCACTATATCCTCTTACCTTATAATGAAACAAAGATTCTAATGAAACTGACATATGGCTAAAAGTTTTAGAGAGAGTGGGAAGAATCGAGTTTTTCAGAAGCCGAAAAGTATACTTTTTTGCGTTGTCAATTCCATCCTCGTTAGACGCTGTTAATTCTTGAGGCTTATATTCATGAACGAAATATTCAATATCATTGCCTATTTGTAAAAAAAGTCAATATAAGCCAAGCTTATATATTAGGAAAAAAAATAAATTCAGTATTTACCTGCAATCATGATAGCAAAAGTGATGAATTCTTTTTCACTCTTTGCAGCTAATATTCTTTTATGAAGCATTTTTTTGCTGATTTCCGCAAGTCGAACTCGATCTTCGTCAACTGTTTTGGAGGGAGTGTTGAATGGTTTGATCTCTACAACACCAATTTCAGTACCATCAATTGCTGTGAATTTAGCATCAGTAGTCTGTCTTTTTTGTATTTTCATGTTTGAGTTTGTATAAAGATTCAAAGGTGCGTCCCTGCACATAAAGGATGGATGAGAATTGTATCTTACACAAGAATAACTGCCGATAACAGAACAGCTTACCAATAGACAGTTAGTTTATCATGAACATCAAAAGCAGCATTCACAAACGGGACTACATATTTGATTTTATAGTCGTTCTCCATGTTTTTTAATTGTTCAGGTGCTTCATAATATTGGTAGCTGTATTGGCAAACGTCGTTTTCTTTACAGTTGTTAAAAAAGCTACAGTATCATAAAAAAAAAACAAGAACGGGTCATTATGATCAATGGTTCAATGCTTTAGATATTTTACCTTGTATTGAGTAGAGAAACAATGTTGATATGCTCAATTTTGGTCGGTAAAAGAAGCATGTCCTTTGTGTGGTATTCAATAGCCTATAAACATGTGTAAACAAACTCATTTGTCGTTGTTGCAAGATGAGACTTACGCGAATAAACTTATTTATCAAATTTATAACATCATTATCCAATGCGTCAGGTAAGAAACAAGCATTGTTGGTGCTGTCCACAAAATCAATACCAGATATGTTCCTAAAAAAAATAGTATATGCTTATTAGGTATCCTCTTGTAGCATAAGAATTGGTATGCCTACAATCTTTCAACCATTGGTAAATTGCTTGACATGTATGCCAGACTAAAAAGGTTTTCTTCAGTAATTGGGTATAACTCATCGAAACTAGTGATGTAAGCAAGAATTGGACTGTTGCTCTTGTCAACGGGGTCACTTCGATATTCGTATGTTCCGCCAGAAGTTGTCGTTATAAAAGAAATGTCTAAATGAGAAAAAGAAAAATGTTGCTTAGAAATGCTACTACTTCGAGCAGTTGTAGATTGACCAAACCATTATCATCTTCTGGTGCTGGTGACGCTGTTCTCGCTCTTGTTCTTCTTTGGTCTTCTTCCCCTACTACTTTTTCTTTGCCTTTTTCTCTTTTTCTTCTCGTTTCTTGAGATATTTGGCTTTGTAAATCGTCCTGGATTTCGAAGGAGCCTTTTTCAGCAGCAAGGTAGGCAATCATTTTTCCATTATGAAGCATTTTGGCTTTTTCTTCCTTTTCTTCTTCTTGTCTTCTGATTCTCTCGCTCTCTTTTTGCTTTGCATCTCTTGCTTTGGCATACTTGAATAAAAAACTGCTTTTTATCTTTGGGCTTAATAGATATGCTTTCATGCTTCGGCAATAATCCTTGAATAACTTTGCTTGAGGAACCATTATGACTGAATCATTAATCAAAACCAGGCGATCAGCACCACTTTTCTTTTGCTTTTTGTTGTTTTGATCAATCAATTTTAACTCGCTGAGATCATCGAGAGTACTAAGCATAGTGCTGAATAAATCATCTCCTTTGAAATTATAATCCTCAACATGTTCAAAGTAGCTATCAACAAGAAAACTTATATTACTCCAATTTCTTAGTTGCCCTACCAGCACCCCTTCATTTATGCCTAATGCTTCTCTAAGATCAGGCGAAATTACTGTAGATCCTTTGAGGGTGTTTAATGTAGGCTTTCTTGGCGGCTTCATTTTAAAACTATCAACGTGTAGTTGGGTTTCGACTTTAAAGTTGGTCTAGAGAAGTAGCAGTTTCTCAGGTGTAAGTTTGCTTGGTAAATAATGCTATATGGAAAAAAAGAGAGGATCTTTAATTATTTCTATTATGCCGCTTTGGTAACCGCATTGAGCAGCTGCTGTCTTTTAATGACGCGGTCATTCCATACGGACACGAAACACCTACGTTTGCTTTTTTTGCTAACACTTCTTCTATGTCTCCACCAGCTATCAGCTTCAATCCGACAAAAAAGATACAGGTTTTCGAAAAGTATGATTCTTAGAAGATCAGCTTCGCGCGTATTGGTGGTGTGAGGAATTATTTTGAGTGATGTCATTTGGTTGAGCTGTAAAGGCCGGCGTGTGCATTGCCGGATCAGATTTTTTTTTATTCTGCACTGAAAAATTCCTTCCTCCACAAATTTGACTAGGAAAATTTCGTAATCTGCCTCTCTTCTCTTGCATTCGTTTCTTCAAGTCCACTAGCATTCTATTTTGATAACGCATTACACTAGGTGTGTTTATTTACGTTATGAAGAAAGGCAATCCGAGCAGATGTGGTACTTGGGTTTTCTAGTAGTATCGATCACAGCCATACGTCAGTCTGATTCTCTTTTTATGCATTCAGTCCTCCAAGCCAACGGACAATGTATGATATGGTGGCAGCAGTAGGTGCATCTTGCTCTAAGCGCATATGTTTGTGTTATGGAGAAGGCAATCCGAGCAGATGTGGTGGTTTTGATGACTGAACAGCATCGCTGCGTACATACCAAGGTAAATGCTGGCGTATTTGCCTGTCCTAAAACATTGCCGACTTGATTTGACTAACTCCCCCTTTTTTTTTGTAGGCTTCTTAATAGTGGTTGAACAGCCAAGTACAGCCATACGTCAGTCTGATTCTCTTTTCATGCATTCAGTCCTCCAAGCCAACGGACAATGTGTGATATGGTGGCAGCAGTAGGTGCATCTTGCTCTAAGCGCATATGTTTGCGTTATGGAGAAGGCAATCCGAGCAGATGTGGTACTTGGGTTTTCTAGTAGTATCGATCACAGCCATACGTCAGTCTGATTCTCTTTTTATGCATTCAGTCCTCCAAGCCAACGGACAATGTATGATATGGTGGCAGCAGTAGGTGCATCTTGCTCTAAGCGCATATGTTTGTGTTATGGAGAAGGCAATCCGAGCAGATGTGGTGGTTTTGATGACTGAACAGCATCGCTGCGTACATACCAAGGTAAATGCTGGCGTATTTGCCTGTCCTAAAACATTGCCGACTTGATTTGACTAACTCCCCCTTTTTTTTTGTAGGCTTCTTAATAGTGGTTGAACAGCCAAGTACAGCCATACGTCAGTCTGATTCTCTTTTCATGCATTCAGTCCTCCAAGCCAACGGACAATGTGTGATATGGTGGCAGCAGTAGGTGCATCTTGCTCTAAGCGCATATGTTTGCGTTATGGAGAAGGCAATCCGAGCAGATGTGGTACTTGGGTTTTCTAATAGTATCGATCACAGTTATGTGATGAGCAAAAACCAGCTTCGATCGTTTATGCAGCTTCAGCTTTCACCAAATCAAAAAAAAAAATGAAAACAGCGTCTTTATGGTCAACAATCTCATGTTTGATTTGAAAGGGGTTTCTATCGTACTTGAAAAAAAAAAATTCAATCTGTCTTCTCCATGAAGACCAAAAAAAAAGAGAATACAAAGATGTAGTATCCATTCGAAATGCCCTTGGCTTAGTGTTTGGCATAAAAATTAGCTCGAATTTTAAAATAAAGTTTCTCCGTGATGATGCATCTAAACATACTTCAATTAAAAAATATCTAGCACTGTCAAAAGAAGCAAGTGTGGCCCTTATGCCAAACGCGAAGGAAGAAAATACTGGGTTATTTGGTGGTACCACGATGGTTTTTCTCTACGTGAGATTGTCGACAAGGTTGACACGCATCAAAGAATCAGAGACAACTTTGCCTCTTGCTCCTCCTGGGACATCTACCAAGATTGATGAGAGAAGATTGAGACGCCTCAATCAAATTGAGTTGAAGAGTGTTTTTTTTGAGTATTGACAGAGTAAAACTTGAGCTGCAACAATTCGGTGTCAACGTCTGCAGAGAAATCGTTGTCCATTCCCTTCGTGATCTGTGCTTCCGTTCATACCATGCAGCTCACAAACCTGCTCTTAAGGTCACTCACAAGAAGAATCACTTGGAGTGGGCTCCTGTCATCTGGTTAGATGAATCCCGCTACACTTTCGAAGGAGCTGACGGTGGTACTAGAGTTCTTCGAAGACAAGGTGAGCGTTACGAAGAAGGGCTCACAATCCCTACAACCAAGTGGGGAAAGAGCAGTGTTATAATTTGGGGCTGTTTCTGAAGAGGCGGTATTGACCCTCTTGTGGCTGTAGAAGGTTCTATGGATCAGGCTAGCTATATCGAGGTGTTGTCAGAGAAATTTCAGTTTTGGTTCATGGACATGCAAGTCTCAGAATGGCTTGCACTTCCTATTTCAAGAGGATGGGACAACATGCCATATTTGTGCTGTAGCTCGTAGTTGGAAGATGCAACGCATGATCAAAGGGTTTGAATACTGGCCTGTACAAAGTTCTGATTTAAATCCCATTGAACATCTGTGGTGGGCGCTTAAACAAAAGATCAAGAGCAGAAGACGCAGTATCAAAAATACAACTGTATTAAAGGAAGTGCTATTGAAGAAGTGGAGTAAGATCAGTAATGATTTGTTAATCCGTTTGGTTGACAGCATGAAAGACAGATGGCAGGCTATCATTGATGTCAAAGACGGTACCACACAGCACTGACTTTTTATTTTATTTATATTATCTTAGATATCTCAAAAAATCATCCACAAAGAACTGAGCGTGTTTAAGTATGATTTTGGCATATGAAAGGGCTCTTGGATTAGATTTCGAATGACAAAAAAAAACCAGGCTAATTTTTTATTTCGGGTCAGTGTATATGAACACTACCTGAAGATTCTATTCATAAACAAGGCATTATAAGTCAAAACATCGCTTCTGCTAATGTAGGATTTGATCTTTAAGAACAATACTGGACAGCCTTTTTATTTTCTTGAATCAGGAGCTAATAGAAACATAGATGTGTGTTCAACAAAACCATGACGCCTCAAGACAAAATTTAGTTTAGCATACAATCCCTTTTCACCTCGTAACAAATCCCAAATTAAAGGATGGATCCATGCTTGTTCTAATTCATAAACAGTGTCATTCAATGTCTTAATCGCATCCAATGTTGTTTCAGACATAGTGTCGAGTTGATCCACAACTAAATGAAGATACAAAGCAGTACTATACATAGCCATAAACACACTTTGTCTTGAGGAAATACCAAAAGGGCCATATTTCATAAACTAAAATAGATTCAATACAAACCACAAGAAATACAAATATACTCACATGCTCAGACAAACGCTTCAATTCTTGTAAAAAGGACACAAATGCTTGCGCTTTATCTTCCCACATCAAAGGCTTGAGTGTATGTTTCAATAACATGGTATCTAAATCCACATGAGCCCATTGAACATCCATTAAGTCCTCTTTGTAAATATTGGGGTTTTCTTTAGCAAACAACGCTTTTGAAGGATCTAATTCTTGTGCCAAGACTTGCTCTAGAGAAGACTAAGTATTTTGTTTTCTTCATGTTAATTTTGACTTACGAGTGATGGGATAATCAAGTACTTGAATAAGATCGGATTGAAGTCGGTCTGACTGACTAAACTGTTCAGCTAAGAATCGATAGACTAATTCTAGTGCACGTTCGTGATGCACAGGCGCAGATAACCCAAAAGCATTTGAGACAATAGCAGCTGTATCTTGACGTACATCCACATCATCATCTTGTAATAATTGAGTGATAGCCAAGCCAGCTGTGACGCGGGCATGGTCAATACCTTGCAATGGATCAAACACTTGCTTGGAGGTCAATTGTAATGACTTCACTACTGCTTCACGTAGAGGTAAAGTAATTTCTTTTTGGCTATATGTCGTGATATAATCACTCCATGTCACTAAGCATTGCTGGACCCAGTCATTGGATAAAGAGACTGAACCAAGGATCTATCGAGTATTAAGAAAAACAAAAGAGAGGGGGACAGAATAAAGATCAAACTTACTTGAGATAAAAGAGCACCGAGTAAAGGAAGAACGGATTCAGTTACTGACAAGGCGCGCTTTTGTTTGAACTGTAATACCAGTTGATTCCAATAAGATTCTAAAGAAAACGGCAGCGTTGTATCTAAATAAGGTTGTTTGGGATTGACAGCCATTAATAACTGGGCTGTCAAAACATAACAATTCAAATTCTCTTCGCCTTCATACGTTCTTGAGACAAGCAAGGTTTGTAATGCTTGTGTTCTATGGTATGTATTAGTTTTTTTTTTTTAAAAAAAGAAATAGCATTACCCTTGAGGTTGAGGTGTTGTCTTGTAAAAAGCCAGTAGTTTTTGCAAGACGACAAGACGTACTTCGTAATCACGGTCTTGTAACAAGTACAGAATACCATCTAATTGCACTTGAGGTTGCATCAAAGCATGATTGACAATGTGTGCCGCCATACTAGTACGCAACAAGTAAGCACCAATACCTGAAATATCCAACCCAATACGTTGCGTACAAAAACCGATAACAGCTTCGCGCATGGATGCAAAGCAAGTAGAAGCCAACTCATTTAGCGATGCATCTTTGATCCATGTTGTCTCCACACAAAATTCATAGAGAATGTCTAAGAAGAGAGCCGTATTCATGGGACACCATTCAGAACATTGCTTCAATGCCTGATGAAAGACAGAAGGCATGTGCTCTATAAATTGAGTATGCATATCTTTTGTATCCTTAGGCGAATAGAAATGACCGCGCAACAAAAACTGCACTTGAAGTAATCGACCATGGATTTCATTCTGTGTAGTGGATAGTACCAGTAACTCTTGAACTGTAGGCACAATATCTGATACAAGAGGTACAAGTGCTCTAGCAGCCATTTCGCGTGTCTTGTAGATCGCACTGGATGCACAGGGCATCACTAAAGGAATAAAAGGTGTCAAGACATGATCCTTGTCTTCTCCCATGGCAGGTTGCATACGAGACAAAAGTGTCAAAATGGGATACAGGCCTGGATGAACTTGGTGTGCTGCCTGTGTCAGTAACTGGTTGACGGCTACATCCAATTGATTCAACAGGTAAGGGTGCAAATCAGGAAAACGGACAAAGAATTCACGGCCTGTCAAGGTATTGACCTGGGCATGTTCATCCCGTGTCTTTTTTGTGCCTAGTGTACGTTGTAATAATGTCGAGAACAACATGACACTACAGTTACGAATAGCCCAACTGTGTGATGAAAATCCTTGGATGGCCAACGAGAAACCTTGGGAAGCATAGGAAAGCACATGATGTCCTAGTTTGGAGTCCATAAAAATGGTACGCATAATATTATAAGCATGGACTTGAGGTAGATCAATACGTTGGTCGGCATCAGGTGGAGGTGGATCACTAGCTAACTGGATCAAGAAGGCCATGGCATGGCGTAATAGTTTCTTAGCAGAAGGTTCACTACTCACAATAGCCAAAATACAGAGAGGCAAACCCGCACTACGACGTGTGATGGAGATATTGCTGGATACAAGACTATCCAAGTTCTCTTGAAGCCAAGCCATGGGCAGCTGAGTCAATTCAGCATTGCCTGAAGTCAATAATCGTGTATTTAAAGATACATAGGCTGGATAGACAGCAGAAAAGGCACCTCGGTGACGAATATGAGTCAACAAATGACGGAAAAGCATACCACTTTGAATCAAGTCCTGATGCGATAAACGGTCGAATCGAATCATCACTTGAAGCAAGGAACTAGCTTCTTTCACAGCACGCCAACAACAACTCAAGATGACTTGATGTTTAGGGCCTGTCATGTCGTCTTGATCCATATCGTCTTCCTCGTCCTGGTCATCATCGTCAAAACGCGAAGGCACATTACCTTCAGGTGAAGCATCAGACAGCACAGGCAAGGCGGTATCACAAGTCAATTGAATCAATCGCATAGCACGTTCAAATGTCTTTTGCCAAGCTTCTTCATGAGCATCTTTCAATTCACCTAAAACATACTGAAGTGCTAATAAAGTACCATGCATAGGATGTTGTTGAGCAGCTAGCATCAAGTTGGATTGTGCCACTTTCACTTGTTTCTCCAACATGTCCAACAACTGTTCTGTAAACACATGGGCAGCATGGCCTTCTTTTTGAGTCGCCTGTTGTTCAGGCACTAAAGGACATCCTAAATCCATCACGTATTTCGAAAAGACAAGACGGAAAATCATAGCACCACTATCACTTTCGCCTGCACGCGTGCTGACAACATGGTTTAGACCCCACCATAATAGATCTTGTGCTTCCTGTGGATCAATCCCAGGTAAAGGACTAGGAAATTGGCCCAAGATATCAAACGCTTGAACACGATTGAAATCATAAGGATTCAAAAATGTGTCCATCAATAACTTGGTCAATTTGGGGGTAGCGATAGAGATGATTTGAGTCGACTCGGTCACACCAAACACTTTGCAAACCGTAGACAAGATACGCAATGCAGTGGCAATACGTTGATAGGAAGCACCGGGATACAGGGATTGAGCTACATGGTCTAATAACCAAACCAACCATGCTTTGGATCGATGCATCATCACAAGACAATCGTGTGCATCTAACAAAGCGTTCTGTCGTTTCTCGTCTTGGTGCTTATCAGCATAAGTCAATAAAGAAGTATAGTTGCGATGTTGAGCATAAAAATGGCCCCGAAGACGCGTGAATAGTTTGCCTAGATAGGCACACATCTGTTGACGAAACTCAGGTGCTGTTGAGTTCATGTTCAGTGGGATGAATAGCTTGAGCATGTCTAGTTCTGTGGATGTGATTTCAGCCGTTGCTTTACGGGATTCACACAGTAAACCAAGCACGTCCAGACGCACTTGAGCATCTTGATGATAAATAGCACACGTCAAGGTGTTGATGGAGATAGAAGTGCCATACGCATGACCATCTACGATATCTAATCCACGACCTGCTTTCAAGACAGCAATAAAGGCATTCAGACGATAGCTAGTATCCATCTTTTGCCATACAGGATGATCTTCTTGTTGCAAGATGTCCATCATGTACCAAAAAGAACCAGTACTGATCTTGAGTAAAGGCGATAACAAAAATCCACTTGCATTCTTACGCAAGAGTTCAGACGAAGCTGTCAAGGCGTGCAAGGCAGGTAATGTCCATAATTGAATCCATGCCTCTGTGGCATTAGGGTCACTTCCAGGCTTGATTTTACCGTTATGACCATTGAATTTAGCATGACCAGGAATCGTGTCTTGAATGCGACGCGACAAGAAGCTCACAATAAAGAAAGAGATTTGAGGACACAAGATAAAGCTATCCATGGCTTGCATACATTTGTGTATTAAATCAGGTTCCATCGATAAAAATTGGCTGGTATCCATACGATCAACCATCATGTTCAGCAGTGCATATTTTACTTTACGGTGCCAGTCCATGGATAACAAACGACCCAATAAGTCCTTTGTAAAGCTGGTTTCGTCTTGTTGATAGTAGGCACATTTGCGTTGAAATGTAGACAAGACAAGTTCGAAAATAGAGCGCATTTTATGTTGAATTGAATCGGTAGGATCGTCCCAATGATCCCATACGTATTGCACCAACATGTTCATATTGTCTGTGGCAATAGGACGAGAGACAGCATCCATATGGTGAGCCATCATGGTCTGTGTTTGTTGGAGCCAAGTAGCCATGGATTCAAATGCAATTACTTTACAGGAAGGGTCTAGATCTGCTCTTGCACAAAACATATTGATACTAGCAAATAGGGCATCATTCAAGTTGTTCCATGTGCCACTAACAAAGGTATAAATCAACCATTTCAACCATGCTTTCTATTACCTTTCCTGTGTAGGGACATGAATAGAAGGACAAGTCAAAGTCAGGATTTCCTCGGAAAGACTCGAGACAAGTCCTCGAAGCACAAAAACCATGGGCGCATCACGTCCTTCCCAACTGATCTGAGGTCGAGACATGCCCAGGACAGACATCTCTGTCTGATGAAAAAACCAGGCTAGGACCCAATCACACGCATAAGCAGGTTCTGCTAAATTGATCATAGCGCCCATTGCCATGCCTCCTACTTGGTTGCATTCTTTAGGTGTAGTCGTATCCATACAGATCTGAATTAACAAATGCAAAATGCGGCCAAACAATGGATCTTGTTGCTTAAACATATCGACAGACACACCTAATTGACGAGACAAAAGCACAAGGAGCGTCTTGCTTGTAAATTGGATATCCAAAAGGGCTTCTTCAGTTGAGGCCAATAATGCTTTTTCTAATCCCTTCACAAGAAAAGCGAGTGTGTCTCGATAGTGTTGCGTGATGACAGCTTGGCCTAAAGGAAATTTAAGGGTGGCATAAATCGTCAATGCCTTCTGAGAAAGTGGCTTGTTGTTAAAACAGGCAATTCTGGAGTCGTTCGTGATATAAGCGAGATAGGCGTCGTTAAAATAACTGGTGTCTAATAGACGAGCAGCTTGTTCAACCAATGGCACAAAGGTACGTCGAGATAAGTTTTCGTTGGTAGCAAAATAGCCTACAGTAGCCATGGTATCTATCCATCGTACTTGGTCTACTTGATCATGTGTCTTTTGAAATAACTTGGCTAAAAGATAATTAAGACAAAAGCAGTGGATCTCGATGCCTACCTGCTTCTTTAATACAATTTACTCGACGATCATCAGATACGTTTTGACAAGATACAAGTTTTGCAAGAGCAGGTAATGACACTTGTTGTTGGCCTATAAGATCTCGCCAATAATCAAACAAAGCTTGAGGAAATTTGTCCTGTTTGCTCATGCTTTATAAAAGAAAGAGAAAAAAGAAAGTAGAGAAATTAAAGATTGTGGCTTATGTATTTATTCAGGAAGACATGCAGTGATTTGATCGCATGTTTCTTTAGCAACACCTGCATTACTCAACTTGAGTGCAAAACTAACCAATTTTGTGTCTGTAGTGCCATCTTCTTTTGTCTCTGTCTCAAAGCCTGCAAAACGAACAAATTTATCTTGCATCATGCAAACTTTCATGCCCTTGAATAATCCCAAATTGAGAATAAGACGATAGACAGAGTCTGTGCGCATCACAAGGCGTGCCTTGTCTTCCTTCATGTTGATACGAAAAGTGCCTACACCGCGTTCTTTCCAGTTGTTGTTATCCAAGACGAGTAACTTGGCTTTTGTTTGATAGATTGTCTGTTCATCCTCTTCTCCTGTTTTGACTAAAGAAAATGAGTGATGTGTACATAGATAACAAGTGTTACCTTCAGTGGGTTTAACACCAGGTACTTTGGTTTTGACAGACCCACCAAATCCAGTTGATCCTTCTTCTTCTTGTGTTTGTGGTTTATCAGTCGATAAGGCATTCACATTCACAGCAGCAGCCACATTAGCAAAAGGAGACACTGTTGTCTTTGCAAATGCACTAAAAGAGGGTTCTTTTTCCTGAGCCTCTTTCTTAAATCCACCAAAATTACCAAACCCACCTAAAGTAGACTATCATTGATCGAATCAGTCAATGGCCATCGTATGTATGGTTGACTTTACCTTGACGGGAACAGTTTGATGCGTCGTTGCCCAACCTTTAGAACCAAATCCAGAAGAAGCACCAAATGTGTATTTGGGCTTATCGTCTTGTTTGGGTTCTTCCTTCTTTTTTTCCTCTTCTTCGTCTTCTTCAGCAAATTCTCCCCAGTCATCGTCGTCTTGCTGTTTACCAGCAAATTTAGCAAATGCATGTGTGTTTTTGGGGGAGTTCTCTGTACTTGAGCTTTCTGACACGGTTTTATCGGTCGTGGACATGTCTTTCATGTTTTTACGAATGGTGCTGACAGTGGTTCCACTTTCTTCATCATCGCGTTTTCTATTTGGATTCAGTCATGAATTATTGTTCATCATTTGCTTACGTCTTTTTAGGCACAGTAGATAGAACAGGTTCTTGTGCCGTGTCCTAAAAAGATAAGTATCGCCATGTTCAACAGTGGTCGGTTACCTGACTAATAGGTTGATCAGCTGTAGGTTCAACGGATGTGGCTCTTCCTCTCTTTTTGTTTAAACCAGCATCATCTGAGGTAATTGTCAATAGAGGATCATATAAACAAGAAGGCATACCAATATCAGTAATGGAATCAGGTGGGGAAGACATGATGTACGAAATCTATAAGTGTGAAAAAAAAAATATTAAAAATTGGCATAGCTTTCTTAACCAAGGCCAACATCGATTTTAATACCCGCGACCTTTTTTTTTTTAATTTGTTTGCCCTGAAGAGAGACTCCTCTTTTTCTGTTTCAAAATGAAGTGGTTAAAGAGTAGGTTGATACCGTTTATCTTTACTGCTATTGGCATCTCGCTTGTTTTGTTGTCTTTTCAAACATTCTTTACCATCTCAAAACCATCGGCTCGAGTGACTCGAGATGCACCTGTCAAAGCGTGTATCGTAGTGCTTGTACGTAATAGTGAGCTCAACGGTATCTTGTCTACCATGCATCAACTCGAAAAGACCTACAATAGTAAATTCAACTACCCTTATGTCTTTTTGAACGACGATGACTTTACAGATGAATTCAAACAACAAACTTCGGCTATCACTAACGCAGAAACAAAATATGGCAAATTAGACCATCAAATGTGGGGATATCCTTCATTTATCAACCAAACGTATGCTGCTGAAACAAGAGCAGAGATGGCGCGTATGAATATTCCTTATGCTGAAAGTGAATCATATCGTCATATGTGCAGGTAAACTGTGGTCGATCCCAGTTGGTTGTTAAACAAAAACCTAGATTCCAAAGTGGCTTCTTTTTTAGACACCCTTTGTTGGATGAATATGATTATTATTGGCGTATTGAACCTGATGTAGACTATACTTGTGATATTGACTATGATGTCTTTAAGTTTATGCGGGACAACGATAAGAAATATGGTACACGCATTGCAAAATGACCTATCACTCATCATAGAATAGGATTTACAATTGCTTTTAGAGAGTACATTCAAACAGTTCCTTCTCTTTGGCAAACTGTCATGAATTTCAAAAAAGATTATCCTGATGTAGCAGCACGCTGGCCATCCAACAAAGAATCTTTGTTTGATTTTGTCACCAGTGATGGTGGACAATCGTACAACGGCTGTCATTTCTGGACCAATTTTGAGATTGCTTCTCTTGAACTATGGCGTAGTAATGATTATCTCAAACTGTTTAGTTATCTTGACCAGGCAGGTGGGTTCTTTTATGAACGATGGGGAGATGCACCTGTGCATAGTATTGCTGCTGCTTTGATGTTGAAAAAGGATGAATTTCATTTCTTTAATGATGTGGGCTATCGACACACAGCTTATACGCACTGTCCTTCTCAACCTGAATATCGCTCGAAATGCTCATGCGATCCCAAAATTAGTTTAGGTAAGCGTATAAGGAATATGCCATATTTATTGAATCTATATATTTATAGACCTGACAGACCCTATGTCTTGTTTACCTGAATATAATGCAGCTATGAAATAAAGAACTTAGCAAGTGGCGCAACAATGGTCCATGTATTTTAAGTCTAGTGTGTATCAGTCAAATCGATATGATGTAGTCTATGTTACCTGCTCTGTTACCCCACCAGGTAGGAAATGGAATGGATGTACCTGTGGCTCCTCCATAAAGAAACATGGCAATCATAAACACCATGAGAGAAGTACCTGAGTCCAAGGCTGTAGATACAAGGTAGTTATATTTGATAAACAAGGCACGATAGCGTCGCTTGATATAATATTGAGATACAACAGTAATAATGAATGAGACTGTGATCCAACTGGTGGCTGATCCTGGCACAATGGTTAACCCGACAAGTACCATAGGTATATTGACATAATTAAACCCTAGAGAGGGATAGTATTGATGCAATAACCAAAACGGAAGAGGCACAATAAAGCCAATCTATCACAGCTGTAGACAACCTTACTTTACCTAGATAACTTACCACAAATCCCCAGAGAATGATATAATAGTCTGTGCCTGGACCAAACATATGCATTGGTCCAATGGCACCCCAAGTAATAGCAGCAGCATTCACGGTCTATGAGAATAAGTGATTGCTTAAAAAAAGCACTTTAGTTTTGTATACTTGAGGTGAAGCACCATTCCATATATTATTGCCGATAGGATCCAACAAGACTTGTCTTTGAGTTTGAATGATACTCTATAAGGAATCAATAAAACAGTGCATTTCTTAAACTGTACTTGCATGATTCACAATATAGTTAAAAATACAGCCTATGGATGTACCCAAAAACTGGTTCAAGAAAATAGCTCTGGGTGGTATATTGAGATATTGACCGATCTTTAAATCTGTAGCCATCACACCTGCTTGATGGAGTGTATTATAACCCAATGTCTTAAAGTACATATTAGCCACTGATAGGGGTTAGTAGAGAATATATTTGTCTTTTTTTTTTTTTATCATACCAGGTAGACCAGGAAAGATAAACCCGCCAATCATTTCCGCAAACACATTCAAGCCAAATCCTGTGCCTGTAATAGCAGTGATCATATTTAAAGGTAAAGACAAGAAAGTAGACATAAAAATAGCAATCAAGACACCATACCAAGGTAATTGAGATTGATTGACATAAGCAACTAAAATATTAAGACCAATACCGCTTATATAGACCACATAATACCACCATGTAGGCACCTAAAAAAAAAAGAACAATTAAGAACAAGCTATCATTTGCATGATCTTTACTTGTGGATACACGGTGTCTAAAGATGGCCCTTTTTCTGCTACTTTGCCTCTACAGTGTTGATACCAGCCAAATCGAGAGAGACCTTGTTTAACAGATTGATAGATATCTTTGCCATGAAATAATCCTATATGAGTAATAGAGGCTGTCACGCCCACATTCATCATGACATATCCAAATGCAGCCACGGCAGAGAAATGAGGTCGACCAATCTGTTCTAGTGCTGTCTGGTTCAACGAGTTATCTGGATTCAAGACTTGATGTTGGGGATAAATAACAGACGTGCCATTGGCCAGCAATTGAAAAATCGAATTGGATAAGAAGGGAAAACTTTGTGCATGCCATACATTAAAATGGTACAGTAAAGGCGCAATGATCCATAACAATACAATGCCTATATAGATGTTCAGCTGAACATACAAAGGCAAGACCAAGGGACTCAAGTTAGACAGATAATTCCAGTCAAAACTGAGACTCAAGATACCCAATCCTTCATTCACTGCCAATCCACCAAACAGCCGTTGAATCCAGACAGCATTCGTATTGGCCAAGCAAGCAACAGAGACACCTCCCAGGATAGGCATCATATACTGAGGTATAAACTCATAAAAAAACACACCTGCGAATACCAGAAAAAAAAACCGAGTACGCCATCGCGACGCTTGTTGATTTAAAGTGACCAACAAACTTACCGTGGGTAAAGACGTAGGCCATATCATATGCGGTGGATCCACCAAAAACGTCTTGAGTTGTCCTGCGATACCATAACCTACCATTTGTGTGGCCATTAAGAGAAAAATCGCACCTGCAGGTCCAGGTGCATGATTGTAGTACAAGTCTTGGGCTGACAAGATATACGTGGCATAAGCAGAGGCATTGGCAGACGATACCAAGACGTAAATACATGCATGTTCTTTAAGGTTAAATGGACCTGGATTGAACCATGGATGAGGGGGTACCCATCGTGTCCATGCGTGGCAAAAGACATAAGCTAGCATGAGCATGAACGTATTGGTCAAAGGAAGTCCTACAGGTTTGAATGTCATCAATTGATAGACTGAGGACCCTAAACAAGCCAATACCTAAATCTATCAACAAACCTGTTTAATTACACCAAATCACTTACTATGCCGACCACAAGCGCACGTAACGTAAAACAAGGTAGTGAAGGATCATCTTGAATTGAAGCTAGTTCATTGACAATTTGAATATCAAGATCATCTTTTATCAATTCATCGTCTTTTTCTTTGATTACATAGTCTTCTTTTAAAACATGACTATCAGATGATTGTCGCTTCATGTTTGTAAATACAGAAAAAAAAAAAGAGGGAGAACAAAAAGAGAGGAAAAGGATAACAAATGCATAGCTTGATGCATTATAAAAAAGATCATATACACTGGATTTTCCCTCCCTCTTTTTTTTTTTCCTTTTTTATGTATCGTTTAGGAAAAAACCTATTATAGCCAGTATAGACTCGGTTATTGAGCTCGGTATAGGCTTATCGCAAATAAGGTTAAATTTCATGGTTTGGATAAATAGAGTATTTTTATTACTTTCAAGCACTTGATGGTATACTTTTCAAATCAATAAACATATGGACAAGCTACTCCTATCATTGCTCATATGCATCAAGCCAAAAATCATCAGTATCTGTTTTAAAGGCTACTTACTCATGCTTCATTGACTAAAATATTTTACCTATACTCTTAATTTTTTCTATCGTTACTAGGCAGCCAATGATATCAAGATCCTTATTGTTCCTGAAACCAAAACAGACAAAGTATTGATAATACGTTTAATTTAAGGACAAAAAAATCTTCTATGGTAATAACCAAAATGAATTAAGAGTAGCAGAACAGCCAGCCAAACCCATAGAGCCTATTCCTACTTGGTTTGATACCCTAGATTCATACGAGCTATGTCTACTAACATACACGGTACTTTTGGGGTTGATTTGCACTAAAAAAAAAAAGCGACTTGTAAAAAATGGCTAAAAATCACTCTAATCTAAAGGGTACTACTCATGGAAATACTCAAGTTGACAACTCTTTGATCTTCTTTTTGACGCTACAAGACAAAAAATAGAGGTGTCGACAAACTTAAATACTCAAAATGTGCATTAAAGGTGTTAGCTTTTGTCAAATGTATTTGTCTGTTAACTGTACTATGTAAATGATGAGATATGAACAAAAAACCTTGTAAACGTCTTTGTCCATTTGCTCAATATTTTAGCAGCAAAGTTGCTGTGTTGCTTAGATCAGTAGACTCAGAAAGCAGGAATCTCCAACTTTCATCACTGCACCAAAGCCCAATAACAGCCTCTTTATGCAGTTACAAGCAAACGCTTGATTTTTGATGCGGCTGGATACAGAATTGAGGTTGCCCTCTAGTTTCGATCTTCAACACATGCCAATCTGTACGTCCTATGCTCATTTATCCCATATTTACAATATAAAAGGCCTACTTTTTCGGCTATCCTATGTTCTTTAGCACTTGATATAACATAGGATGTCTTATAAAAGCCTATAAATGCCACATTTTATAAGTCATCTGGAGTAAAAATGTTCATAACACAGCTTAAACAAGCCAATCTTTGATGTGTCATTACTCGACAACCAGACTATTAAAACAGTCCGTTTTTTCATTTAAAACATCTTCTTTCCAGTCTAAAAATTGAATGGTACTACTGGTTTGGCGCTTGGGTAAAACTCATTTTTTGATCCATGGGGATCCACGAAGGTCTGTGAAGATGAAAAAAAAAAAAAAAAAAAAAAAAAAAAAAAAAAAAAAAAAAAAAACTCTATCGAGAATTTTTGGAATAACTCAATGTAGGTCTGATCCAACCGAAATCAGGTAAGACCATGTCTAGGTACTTCCGATGAAAAGAAAGCGAGTTTACTAAGACGAAACAGGCGATTTCATTTGAGCATTGGCTTCAAATCTGCGTTCAAAGCTCGTGGTACACTGTAATCAGTACAAAAGAGGTCTTTTTTAGTGAGTATCAGATATCAGACAAGGCTTTTTTTCTATATCATTCAATGCGCTTACTATAGAAGAGAGAGATATACTAAGGTAGTTGATTGTCTTGAGGTAAAAAGGACAACTTCGAACATAATGAAGTGTAAGTATTATGTAAAATGGGAGGTCCATAATTTAAAACACCGGCATTTTTTCCCCGCATACTCAAATCATACAAAATTACCTAGGCAGATAAGAGGGTGCAAAGCTACCAGGAATGCTAAAAGAGGCTTATTAAACAAAAGATTGGAGCATTAGATGGTGTGGAAAGAGAAATAAGTTTCCTATAGAAATATTGAGAAGAAAGCAAAAATGTCGTGTTATTCTCTGATGTTAGCATAACCTTTTCTATACCCTTTACAACATAAACACTTGGAATGCCTTTTACAGCTGTATACAAACATTCTTGTTATGAATTAGCTTAATAAGAAATTTTTATATCTTTGCTAAGTAAAGATAGTATAATTCTGAACAAAACGGCTCTACTCTCCCTTTTGAGGAACTTTCAGAATCAATTCAATCTCTGATTTGTCACTCATTCTGTATGCATGGCAGTATGATGCGCAAACTTAAACAGGGAACGAATATGTCTACTAGCAAAAAAGAAAAAGAAAATGCGAAAGCGCTCTTAGTAGAGAAAGAATCACAAAACTATCATAAGGATCGCACACACATAGCAAAAGCCTGTAGAACCATGGTTGTTTGCTTATTTACTCACATCTACATGATAAACGAACCCTACTCTTTGATACTGCAAATAGGATGCAGTTCTTTACTGCTATGATAGTAACCAAGACTCAAAAGATATTGTTTAAAGAAATTACCGACATTTTCATGTTTCAAGCTAATCCTAGAAAAGACATGATTCAAATGCTACAAATCGTACAAAACATTTGGGTCATCGCTCTCAGCCAAATTCATGATGGTTCATTACTGCACTTCATAAAATGTCAGTTTCCTTTTTTTTTAGTACTTTGCAGATATATCGTTGTTTGACTTAATAAAATACATTGATGCCAATGTTTCTTCTTTGCCAAGATTATGCTGATGATATCATGTTTTAAGGAATAACAGGAGCATTTGGCCGGTTAGAAATTCACGTTGATTGGTAGATTGTCCTTTTAATTGAATGTATCGAAAATAGTTTGACCGTCTCCACAGCGATGCTGATTCGTCAGTGGAACAGAGGCAGATCTGATTCGCGGAACAGGCTGTGCCGGCTATGTAAGTGTCTCCGTGGAATGGGCATACATGATTCGTGGACTCATAAAGCATAAAATAAACAAGAAAAGAAGTCATGATAGAAGGATTGCTTCATATGAACGCTATTAGAAGCTGTATCTAGTACAGTATATTAGAACAAACAGAAGACATATCAGCTTTACTTTGACATTTTCATTCAATTCAATACTTCAAGATTATGTAACACAAACGTATTCAAATTTCGTATAAAAACGTCAAACCAGTTGTCTCTCTTTTTTTCTTTTTTCTTTTCTGTTATGTCTCTTCAAACTCAACTCTCAGTTCAAAAACTACTTGATCTTTATCAAGCCTACATTGTGCCTCGCCTCACCCAAAAGAACAAGACAATTGGTATCAGTACTGCTGTTGCTCTGTCTTTAGTCTACTTTATTCGTAATCGTATCTTGAAACCACCCAAGTCATTGCGTCGTATTCCATATATTGGTTATTTTACCATCTTGGGCTCTTTTATACGAGGTGAATCTCAATGGGACTTTGATCATCGAGTCTTGTTTCCTATGCTTGAGTCTAAATGCAAAGACGGTATTTATATGGTAAGTTGCTTTATGTTTCATGCGATCATTCATCTTTTGTTGAATAGAAACCTACTGCACTTGGTTGGACTATCTTTGTTACTACACCTGAACATGCTAAAGTTGTCTTCCTCAAGACAGGTAAAGAAAAAAAAAGGAGGGGAATACATATTGATGGGCACCTAGCTAACTCATACTAGACATGTTTCCTAAAGCCCTACAGACGTCTAATCAACGCAGCACAGTCATGGGCAGATTTGTTAATGGCCCCAACCTCGTCTTTTTGAATGGTCCTCATTGGAAATCACAAAGAAAAGTAGCTAATCCTGCCTTTCATCGATCGATGCCGGTCAATTTGTTTGGCCAATTGACCTTGAAACTCTTTGATGTGATTGAAAAAGATGGCCCTAAGGTTGATTTCTCTGATTTGATGCAAAGATGGACATTGGATGCAATTGGCCAAGCAGGCTTTGGTAAAAAAAAAAAAAAAAAAAGCTTTTTATTGTCTAATATTTATTCTCCATAGGATTTAATTTCAATGCACTAGGTGATAAAGACAACGATTGGGTCAAGACATACAACACAATCAATGAAGGCTCCACTAGTATTCTTTACGGTGTCTTTCCTGGTCTTGATAATCGAAACTCGTTCTTCTTACCTCCTCGACGTCGTACAATTCACCGTGAACTAGATCGCTTTCTTGGTATGATCGACCAAGTCATCTTGAAAAAAAGAGAGCAAGTCGCCAAGGGCAACCTACAAAACGACGCACTTCAAGAAAACGAAAAAGACTTGTTGACATTGATGATTGAAAGTGAACAAAGAGGAGAAGGTGTCTTGTCAGACGAAGAACTTAAAGTAAACCATACCTTGTCTATGAAGTATTGTTCACCGTCCTTTTTATTTATTTAGAGCAATGTCTGTATTTTCTTTTTAGCTGGTCATGATACAACAGCAAACACATTGTGTGTGATTGTTCTTTATTTGGCTCTTTATCCAGTAAGTTGTCTTAAAAAGTAGAGCTCTTTGTTTATGTGTGATGTAGGAAATGCAACAAAAAGCAAGAGAAGAAGCCTTTCGCGTCTTGGGTGATGAGCCTAGAGATATCTTGCCTACCTTAGACCAAACCAAAGAATTAACATACATTAACCAAATCATGAAAGAGGTAAGAAACCTACTGGCAGAACATATGGCATAACAAATACATAGGCATTACGTATTCGTGGTCCTGCTCCCCGTGGTATCCCTCGTCAAGTCACTGAAGATATTGTCTTGTCTGACAAACCTATTCCCAAGAACTCTTTAATTTCAGTGGACCTGTTTGGTATTCATCACAACAAGCGTGTCTGGAAAGACCCTGAAGTCTTTGATCCTGACCGATTTGATGAAGACAATGAGAACAATGGTCCTAGACCAGGCATGGCTTGGGTTCCCTTTAGTAACGGTGCTCGTCAATGTATTGGCATGAATTTCAGTTTATATGAACAGCGCGTCTTGTTAGCTATGCTTTGTAAGTCATGAACCATATTAACATCAACGTTAATACTGTATAATCATAGTGAGAAAGTACATTTGGACACTGCCTGAAGATTCTATCCATAAGCATGGTATTATCAGTCAAGGTCATGGCATTGTTGGTCCTGCTCAAGTCAATATCAATTTTAAAAAGAGATTTTAGCCTGTATATTAAAATAAACGATTTTCTATAGTTAATTGATAGTCCTCAAACAATGAATCCAAGTGAGCTTATTGTCTAAAGAGGATATATATATATGTATCAAGAACATCAAAAAAAAATACTGTTTATTATGCTTGTTTCGTTTATTTTCTGCTTATTTAATTATAGTGTTTATGCTAGCGTCATTAATCCTATACAGAAGAAGAGTGTCCATGACCGGCTTATTGTCAATTCCACTCAAGGCTTTTATGATGATCCTAATCCTTCTCCTTCAAAAGACACCTCAATTTGGCTTCCTATTTTTCCTTGAGATGTCTTCATAATAAAGTCCGCTAATGATGACGTTAAATTCGGGGATTGTAAAAACGACGCGTATTTCTTACTGCAGATACAAAAAGCAAACGCAACATGCTATTTCTTTTTTTCTAATTGCTTTATATTATGTCTGGATACGATCGTGCCTTAACTGTATTTTCACCTGATGGTCACTTGTTTCAAGTAGAATATGCTTCTGAAGCTGTTAGAAAGGGTACCTGTGCTGTAAGTAGATGGATTCGTTACTTGGTTTCTAATGTCTTGCTAGGTGGGTGTTCGTGGCAAGAATGTCGTTGTTCTTGGTGTTGAAAAGAAATCAGTATTGAAATTACAAGATCCTCGAACTGTGCGTAAGATTTGTATGTTGGATGATCATATCTGTATGGCTTTTGCAGGTAAGAGAACACATAATGAGAGAATAGACCTCTCACTTTATTAGGTTTAACTGCTGATGCCCGTGTTCTTGTTAATAAGGCTAGAATTGAATGCCAAAGTCATCGTTTGACAGTTGAAGATCCTGCTTCTGTTGAATACATTACGCGTCATATTGCTCAAGTGCAACAAGTAGGTTAACTTTTGATAGGCTTTATGGCTCATTTTTTTTTTTTTTTTTTTTATAGAAATATACCCAAAGTGGTGGTGTTCGTCCTTTTGGTATCTCTACTCTTATTGTCGGTTTTGACAATAAGGAACCTAAGTTATACATGACTGAACCCTCTGGTATTTACACTGCCTGGAAGGTATGTGCCCTTATCTATCGATATTTTTATCTGATTAGCTATTAGGCCAATGCTATCGGTAGAAGTTCCAAGACAGTACGTGAATTTTTGGAAAAGAATTATAATGAAGATATGGATGAAAAAGAAACGATCAAACTAGCCATCAAGTCATTATTGGAAGTTGTGCAAACAGGTGCAAAGAACATTGAAATTGCTGTCATGACATCTGACAGTGTTGTTAAGGTAAGAAACAACTGTTGATATCGTATCTCATCCTCTCTATGTGATAGCATTTGGAGCAAGAAGAAGTTGAAAGTGTTGTTGCTGAAATTGAAAAGGAAAAGGAAGAAGAAGCTGAAAAGAAGAAGAAGCCTACTGTGACAAGTGCTTAAAAAATAATAAAAAAATGAAAAAAAGGACTGTACAACATGAGATCAAATTCAGCGTTGCATAATGTTATTTGATTTAGCCGGAGGGAAATCATTTTGCCATGAGTAAAATAATAATTTCTGTACCTGAATCATGAAAAAAAGCTGACAAACATAACATATGGGTTTTTCCATTTGTTTTACTCACAGCCATCAAAGTCACATTTCTATATAAAAAAACCCTTTATTTATTCAGCATTTTTCACTCGTTATCTTCTTTTTTTTTTTTAGTTGATTATGAAAGATACTTTACCTCCTGTTGGACATGCTGCTGCTGGTTCAGCTGGTGCCATGTTTGCCTTGTCATTGATATACCCACTTGACATGTAAGCCATTACTCTATAGACATTCAAGTATTCATGTTTTGTTTAGTATCAAGACAAGAATCCAAGTACAGACAAAGAATGAATCAGAACACTATGCATCTGCTTTGGACGGCATTAAACAGATCATTGAAAAAGAAGGCATTTCAGGACTCTATGCCGGTCTCGGTTCTTCATTGATCGGAACAGCATCGACCAATTTCACTTATTTCTATTGCTACAGTTTCCTCCGAGAGAACTACAATAAGCGATACAATCCTCGCGGGGGTACTCTTTCCACTGCTCTAGAACTTGTGTTGGGTGCAGCAGCAGGTGCCTTAACAACATTGATTACTACGCCTGTGTCTGTGATCACCACACGTCAACAGACACTACCACCTTCTGAACGACAAGGTGTCATGGATACTTGCAAAACTATCATTCAAGAAGAAGGCATTCAAGGACTATGGCGAGGTATTCAACCTTCTCTTGTGTTATGTGTCAATCCTGCTATTACTTATGGTAGTTTTGAAAAGATCAAGCAAATTGTTGTCCAAGTACTCAAGTTGCCCTTGACACCCGGTATGAATTTCTTAGTGGGTGCGCTCTCAAAGACATTAGCTACCATTATCACATACCCTTACATTATGGCTAAAGTACGTCTTCAATGGAGACCCTCCAAGGAAATGAAGGATAAAGTGGTTGCTTACAAAGGATCTGTGGATGTCTTGACTCGTGTGCTCAAGACAGAAGGATTCTTGGGTTGGTATAAGGGTATGAGTACACAAATCACAAAGGCTGTCTTGTCTCAAGCCTTGTTGTTTATGATGAAGGATATCTTTACCAACTATACGATGATTGCTTATGCGCTTATCAAAGCATCCCAAAAAGCAAAGTCAGCTTAGATTTTTTATTTTTTTTTGATAGAATTAAAAATTGTTCTTGTATGTTCATTGTTTGATTGTTTCTATGGGTATCTATTTTTCTTTACCCGGATGGCTTTGTTTAAAGTGATTGTGTCTAATTTGATCCTTGCTTTCTGTTTGCGTTATTTACAGCCTCATGTACTACAAGAAACTAATATGACAAAATGTAAAACGTATTTTTATTGGACAGTATTAACATTTTCATATAGCCTATCATATTGAATTCAGCAAAGTAGACCTTAGTATATTTCAACAAGATCCTTTTATATTTGACTTCCATAGGACGGGTGCTATACGTTTATCCAGTTGTGACACATTAACACCCGTCTTAAACACTTTTAGGTTTGTTCTGCTCAATCATACATTGCATATCTATGATCCAGAAAGTATGACAGATATTGTTCAACAGGTAGTTAAAGCCCATACTCTTTTAGCAGAAACAAGGCATGCCATAGCAGCCATCCACAAGACTCCAAACGTACTCCATTCAATAGATCCCAACCAAAAACCATTCAGAATGGCCTCTGTCCCATGGACTGAGTTCCCTGTACTTTTCATACGATTGGTATGGCATCATATTCAACCTAGTGAGTTTATGTTACTCGCTATCAGCCTAGCCATTTGCTCGGGCATCCACTGTTTTTATTCCGTTTATCGAATCCAAGATAATCAAATTTGCCTGTCAAATAAACCTATTCGACCAACACCGCACAATAAAAACAAACTAACTTTACCAGCAGAAAAGAAGGAAAACAAGATAGCCCATAACCCGATTTCCACAGCACAACGCAGTGAAAATGACATCGACAGTTCAGTCCGTCGTGTTTGGGTAGACATGTGGGGAAAACTAGGTGATAAACCCTCTTATGAATTTCCTCAGTCAATCTTTGGACCTTCTTTTAGACCATTACACATGTCTAAAAAAAGACTGAGCAAGATGCCAAAGCAAAAGTTTGAGAGAATCAAGTGGTATCTAGACTGTCTGCCAGAACCCCTGACTCCAAAGGATTATGCAGCAGCACAAACAAAAAGAAATGAAGCTTTGTTAAAAGACAAAGGTGTTCAAACAAGTCCTATTTATTACAAGTATTTTTATGCAAATGCATCTTCATAAGAAGCCTAATTTTTTTGTGTGTGTGTTTTCATCTAGACTTTGAGAATCATAGTAGCATAACTGATAAATCATGAAAGTCTTGTTCTTCTTTGTAGAAATAAAGTTTATTTTCTTTTCTTTCATTCAAAACAATGGCTATACCATTTGATTTACCAAGTGAGATACTATCGAGTATTTTTCAATATCTTGATACAAAGGATATTTTGCAATCCCAACTTGTATGCTACTATTGGAGCAAACCTGCTAAAATAGTCCTCTATGCAAATGTGAGTATGACTTACGTAAGTCAATTGCAATCATTTATTCATACAGTCACCACATCTTCCTATGGTACTTACACAAGACAATTGTATACGTTAGGCATGTATGAAAAAGACATGTCATATACGTTAGAGACAGAATCCATACTTTGCAAGTTGGCAAAAGCAACTCCTGCTCTTGAAAAGCTCAAGGTGTCTTTTGTCACTGATGTTTTTTGGATTTGGTTAAAGAAACAAGTACTGGAGGGACAATGGCAACACTTGAATACGATACCTTACCCAACCACACCATCGCAATTCATGGAGTACAGCCGTGTTGTATGGGCCATGCGAAACAGACTCAAAAACCTAAAGATATTTATCAGTTCACACTGTGAATTGGACCGTACAATCTACCAAGGCTATGAATTCTGGAGAAAAAAACTAGATGGATTTGCATGCTTGGAAAAACTCGTAATTGATAACCCAGCTTGGCGAACACTCTATGACTATGATAGTCTGATCGATGCCTGTCCATGTCTGAAAGAGTTCCAGTTAAGCTCGACTTTTCCTGTGGCTGTGATTCGTTCCAACCGAAAGATGCATTTGTGGACCCCAAATTACAGTGTGAATCGACTTGATTTGTTGATCTCGATTTGTTCCAAAAACGAAATCCTGTATATCATACAGAAATTCAAGGGATTAAAGCATTTGAGTGTTCATCATCCATTGTTGTATCCAATTACCTTTGAACAGGCAGTCAGGACTGACTTTGGAAACCAGGTAGCAGACCGGTTTATAATGTTTATTCATTCTTTGGAAAGCTTTCAATGCAACGGTGTATCTCCTCGTTATCTCTCATAAAATGGATGTAAAAGAGCCTTTTACGCTTTTTAATAATAATGATAAAACAAGGCGCTTGCCAAGCAGATCTTTTCCTCCCCCCCTTTTTTTTAACGCCTCATAATTTAATATAACAAACATCGCATGGTCATTGAGTGTTCTATAAAAAAGGAGGGTTGTCTGAATAACCAAACACTATTAGTTGATGGTTATAAAGCGATGGGCAACTTCTTTAATTTCTTGATTGATATTTGACTGTCTGCGGTATAACTAAAGCGTGTTCAGATCTTTTACAGATCCCTACAGGAGACAAAGAAGAAACAAACAAACTACTGCCTATAAAAGTGCGTGCCATGTTAGCTTTTTTTTTTCTTTTTTTCCCTTTGCATATCTTTAAGGGCGAACACTTTGCTTTCCGTTCTCTGTGTGGCTCTTGCCTTAATGGCACGTTCCTCATTTGTATATGCTCAAGACTGCAAAATATGTCCTTGTCCAGAAAAGTGTGACTCTTGTAATGAATGCCATCTTCATCCAAACGGAGCCTTATTGACTGTTAATTGCAAATTATGTAGAACTTACAGACAGATGTAAAAACTACTTTTGGATTCGTCTTTTCTTGTGACGATGGGAGTAAGTAATGTAGTTGTGGCGAAACGAAAATGGAAAGCGACAGACTTCGTTCTCTTCCATACAATGACACCAAATGCGATTTTGATCATGGTTTCAAATCCACACATGCGATAATGGTTTATGCCTGTGTACATGCAAAGGCTATGATTATGCTCGTTCAATATTCTATAATAAATATCGCACAAAATGTAGAAGAAACTATGCATACATATTTCTAGATGCAATATCTTCAAAAGGCTATTGCTTATGAACACATTTCAGTGGTTCCTTTTTTTTAAACATTAAAGAACAATAAATAGAGCTATTAAGACAAAGACAGAAAATCACACTTTCATGCATATTTAAGTAGAAGCTTCTTTCTAGTACATCTTTTTAAAATTTTATTCTTGGTTTGGCATGTTTGTTGTATACTATATAGAGTGAAAGGATAGAGACACAACATGCTTCATCACATGATGATCCAATACATTTAGCTGTCTCACAGGACAAATAGGTAATTGAAGAGACCAAACGGACAGAGAAACCAATTGGCATATAATAAGAAAGTTTATTATTAGAAGGTTTGACGTGTAGCTAGCAAGTGTATTTCTGAGCACACTTGCGCTTAATGAGACAAAAAAGGTCAAATCAATCTTTGGAAAATTGTAGAATAAAACAAGAAAGAGTATTTTAAAGCTCCCTAATACTACACTATCATAATCAGTGCATTTAATAATTATTTCTAAAGTGTTCCTTGAAAAAAAAATAGAATGGGATGAAAAGAAAAAAGAATGGCACGTTTTGAAGCTTGACATAGGTAGAGTGCTCCCTTAAGACAGAAGGAATGTTGATAAATACTCAAAAATTACCGCAATTACTCAGAAAGTATGACCAATTATAAAAGACAAGTTGCCACTTCCCATCCATATTGATAGTAACAGAACCATCATTAACCTTACGCACTCTTCGATTTAGAAACTGCTTGAAATCATCTTCAGTGTAGTATTGACTGAGTTTTATAGGAAAATGGGAGGAATGTTCGACCGAGCAAGATTGTAGAGACCAATCCCCAGGGCTGACAATCGGTCTAGTTGCTTTCTTATTCATTATAGAAATACAGTCCTTATACAAGCAATGGAAAGCACCTTTTACTGTTTTTGTTCCCTTCTCGGTTCTGTTCACTGAGTGTACTAATTTCTGGAAACAAAAGACACACGTCTGGGACGTATCATACTCGTTTGTGATGCATAGAATACTTGTGCTCACAAATAGTTTTTGCTTCCATACCGTCCATGTCCTTTTATTCCTGAGTCAATACCAAGGCCTTGATCTCCAACAAACAAACAAGCCTTTTTGATTTTTTAGGACCGAGTCAGAATGACACAAATAATACCGATCATGCGCCATCATGAGTAGTGATTACCTTCTTTCTGTATAAACTTCTTTTCTTGACTATAGATCCTTAGACGGACACGAGTATTCTGCAGTTCATTTCTTCTGATAACATTGGTTCTTTTACTAGAAGCATGAAAATCGCGTAATCCTTTTCTATGGCCTAAATGAACTTCATTCCTTTGTTTAAACTCTGCAGCATTTACAGGATATTGTAAGCTATTTTCAAAGAGAATACAACAGCTAGTTTGTTTTACAGGTCCACTATCGTTATAAATATCTCACGTTATGCTTTGATACGCATTGTTCGTAGCAAGGAGTGTGAGAAGGTATTCATTCACGTTTTGTTAACAGCTAGAAATCTCCCTAAGTAACTATACTTGTAGATCTAAATATCAATAGGCTTTCTTGGCTTGAAATCTACAGTACTCAGTTTTACGCGTCAAAAAGAAATAGATGAACCGCCTTCAATATCGAAGAAGACATAACTTTTGCTGACAGTAACTACTAAATTTTTTAGCATGTCAACGTTTGAATTAATATTCTCTTAATGAAAATTTGAATTCAAAAAAAAAAAAAAAAAAAAAAAATAGAATCTCAAGAAATGATGGACTAAAACCACCCAAAAACAAAGAGCTAGCAAAGAATCGTAATAACAAAGTTGATAGGAGTTAGCAAAACGTATTGAATTATGTAGAGAAACTAGTATGTATGCTAGTAAAATAGTGAGCTATTTCTTAAAACTTGTTTCATGTTTCTGAGCTATAGTGCTCACTTTATATGGTACTTTTACAAATCTAACACTTTGAGTATGTTTTATGGATCTAGAGAAGCAATTAGCACTAAGCCATGTTATGTTTAAAGTGTCTCTATCCCCCACAAATCGCAAAATAGTGAAAATTGAAGATTCTGTAAGAGTATTATAAGGGATTTATTACTTTTTCTGAATTCAAACATCAATAAACGACAAAACCACACAAAACAGTGACATTAGCACATTCAATACTAGCAGCAGCAACACTCATTGCAACACACTGCCTAAGTTGGTCCTCATCACCAAAATAAGAAATCTATAACTTGAATATCACTTATACTCAAAAGCCAACTAGCTTCCCGCAAAAACACTCGAAGTCTGATATGCTCTTAAACGAAGACAAAAAAAAGTTTAGAGAAATTAAAGCATTCAAACTAAAGACTAAAGTTACTACCAACACCCGAGATACTCCTGGTGTCCCTGACTCAATTCTCTCAGGCCTGAATTCTCAACTGGATCATGCCGCATCAATGTCTACCATTAACAACCAAGACCAATTATAATGAATGAAATTAATTCAAATAAAACTAGAATAGAATGATAAACGCTTTACCCAATTCGATCAGCATATGAAATTCTCTACACAAATTGACCGGCAGGAGGGATACTCTTCCCAATTGGAACAACTTATGCCTAACAACCAACAATTGGAAGCTGCTCTAGTAAGCGCCAGTATGAGAATTTGTTAATTGGAGACCCAATTGCAGCAAGCCTTAGAATCATAACAAGATATTGAAATGCTTACTACCCCAGCTCTCGATAACTCCGAAGTACTAGCTACTTTGGATTGGGAGCTGGACTCACCAGCCTCAAACTATGCCTCTGTAGCCGCATCCGGTCAGAAGCTAAATCCGACACCAAAGGAAGCTCAAGAGCTCTCTGTTAAATCCGCGTCCAAGACAAAAAACCCCTCCAAAAAACCCAAGAGGACTATTGGAAAACAGCGACAAGCAGCCACTAAAGTATTCACAGCACCCGCTGCATATGATCCGCTCTCATTCTCCGATGAAAATGGTAACTATGCTCCTAAATTTAAGTATATCTACCTTCCACAAATTGGACGCTGCATCTAGCCGCATTTTGGACATTCATTACCCAGCACGAGGAATTGTTGCGGTTTTCATTCATATCAGGTATTTTAATGAATTCAATATACTTTTAGACAAATGGAAGATTATGCCTCTCCATGATTTCAGTCCATTAGATCTTTGACAAGTGACGAAAAGCGTGCAACAAAATTGAAGGAGATCCACCAACAACGACTGGACCATGCTCTAGAATATATGTGAGAGCATGTTCGCCGACCAGTGGCTTTTGATTTTATTTTTCGAGGCTAGCTCACTGCAAGTAAGGCTCAATCAGCTTTCACTAATGGGGCCTTTCGCATAAAACAATAATTGCCCCGATAAAACATTCACAAGTGAAGAAAATATCTCTATACACCATTGTTTATGCTTCCTACCCTTTTTTCTATATTTTTCATAGCTTTATAGTTTTTTTTTTTTTTTTTTTTTTTTTTTTTTTTTTTTTTGCTCTTTTCTTTCTTTGAACTGATGGTTAGGTATTTAACCCATAAGGCCCAGTCTTCACAGCCATACAAATAGAAATATAAACTTTTACTGAGTATCATAAGGGTAAAATGACGATCTTTTTTACTTTTTCAAAACTTGCTATTTTTCTACACTAACATGTTCTTTGATGTATGCTCAACTATGGGAAACATGAAAAAGCGAATTGGAAGGTAGAAATTAGGACTAGTTTCGATAAAACACTCACAACTGTAGCGGGTTACCAATCCGCAGGTAGTACCAGTATGTTTGTCGGATGGATTCAAAAATAAACAATAAACAGAATTGGTTTATGTATCAAGACTACATCATATGTCGAATATTAGAAAAGGGTGCGCACTGAGGATTAGGAGCATATCCAAGTACATAATGTGCATGACTGTTTATATACATTGTAACTACCAAATTCCATTTGGTATGGTCAAAATAGATTGACTGCTGTCATCAAGAAAGAGGAACGCTTTGAATTATTCGAAAAAATCCTCGCTCAATCTCCCACGCTCGGCGCACGCATCAAGCATCTTAGTAATGAATTTCACTATTGCTTCTGTTTAAACAATCAAACTTACCCAAATTGATACCTAACCTAGAAATCCTTTATGCAGAAGAACCCGTTACCAATTTCTGAGGTTCCCTTAATGATGTCTTTGACAGAGATGAATGGTCACATCTTGTCTCATTCCCCAATTTTGATGAATGCACCCCTCATTCAAGCAAGCCTTATGAGATTTGCTAAGATCTAGTCTACCCTTGACGTGCCAAAATGAAGAAACTCAATATCTATATTGATTACCGTTACCGTGACGATGAGAACAGCATCATGGGCTATCCTTTCTGGTTCAAAATGATCACAGATTTTTCTCAGGTGGAAGAACTTACAGTCGATATCAGCGATCATAGAGATATAACAAATTACCATGACTTTATTGAGGTTTGCCCCAAGATCAAGGAACTCAGGTTGAGAATTGATCGTCATTATGTTCCTCGCAGTCAATACAAGAAACGCCGTTATTTTAGCTCATTGGTTCCAAACACAACTATCACTATACTTGAAGTACAACACAGTTTTCTTAGAAAACCTGATCTGAATTACAGCATGAAGAAGTTTAAAGAATTAAAGAGCTTATATATTATATAAGAGGAAAAAGATTATTACACGCTGGAAAGCTTACTTCACAAGGAGCTTGGTGCTGAAACTAGAGATCAATTCTATAGAATGACAAGCAAGCTGGATTGTTTTGAAGACATAAACAACTATGATTGTTAATAAACCCTATTTTACACTGTGAAAAGATTTTCATCCTCCCCCCCTTTTTTTCTCTCTCTCTCTCTCTTTATGTCTAACCCCCAGATCCACGCTTCAGTACTTAACTTCTTAATAGATCATGGTTATATGGAATCTGTCGAAGCCTTTAAGCGTGAAGCGAGGCAACACCTTGACTCTGCTTCTGGTGATGATCAACTCGCCTATGATCTATCTCAGCTTCATCTTGAAAGGTAAATTTGTAGTCTCGAATAGCGGACTCATCGAGTTAGATCCAATGAGTTGTTAGAAGGCGACAATGACTATTTCAATCAACTTAATGCAGATTACCCCTTGATTCATGACACCAACATTTTAGCTGTCGCATTTGAACCTCATACACGCGTCTTGGCGACAAGTTCAGTTGATAAATCAGTTAAAATTAGCACCATGTTAGCCAGCCAAGACTTGTATCCAAAAACCTACCGTCATCATCAAGCACCTGTACTTAGTATTGCTTTTCATCCTACATGCTCTGGACTCATGATGACGACATCTATGGATGGTACAGTAGCCTTGGTCAATACAGACCATGAGCCTGAATTTGGTGCTGATACAGAGAAAGAAGGTCTTCATCAACACTTTAAAGACCATCAGAAATATGTAGTTCAAGGCTTATTTTCCCTTGAAGATGGGCACTACATGGCCACGGCTTCGTATGATCGTACTGTCTGTCTCTATCAGTCAGACAGATCCACTCTACCTAATTATACCATGATCAAACGCCTTGGGCCTTTTATCGGTAATGTAGAAACCATTTGTTTTATGAAAAACCAACTGGTCGTGGGTGTCCGTGACGATAACTATTTACACTATACGCATCTTGACAGTCTTGCATCGTATCGTGTGAACATGAATGCCACAGGCGATGATTGGGTCTCTTTTTCACCTGTGTGTCTCTCTGCCAACCATGGCTTGTTGCTCTGTACGACAGATCATGCTAGTGGTCGTACCATCCTGTTTAAAGCTGGTTCGGATAAACAAGTTCAAAACTACTATATTTTTCCCAACGACAATACGTTTATTACACGCAAACATGTCTGGCATCCTTCCGGAAGGTATTTTTATGCGATTGGATCAAATGAACATGACATTGCTGTGGTGGAGGTCAAGACAGGGCAGATTGTTAATACTTTAAAGGGGCATCAAGGTATGGTGCGTTGTTTGGATGCTTATCACCAGGGTTTATTCAGTGCAGGCTATGATCACACAGTGAAACAATGGTCTAAACAAGAAACAGTTGCGCGTTAAAGTTTGCATGAATTCAATAAATAACTCCGCCTATTTAAACCACACCATATTTTTTTTTTTCTATCTGTTTTTTCTTTTTTTTTTCTTTACATTAAACACAATGGGTAAGTTGGTATTCTATCAAGTGATAAACTAACATGTCTTGTTTATAGTTGTAAGTATACAAAAGAAAGAGAGAAAAAATAGACTTAAAGAAACTAGAATTTTACAATTGAAGAAATTCGTGGATTGATGGACAAGGTGACCAATGTCCGTAACATGTCTGTGATTGCTCACGTTGATCATGGTAAATCTACCTTGACAGATTCCTTGGTCTCGAAAGCAGGTATCATCTCCAGTGGTCGTGCAGGTGAAGCTCGGTTCATGGACACCCGTAAAGATGAACAGGAACGAGGTATCACTATCAAATCCACAGCCATCTCCATGTACTTTCAAATGGAAAACGAACAAGACTTGAGCGAAATCAAGGGTCAAAAGACAGACGGGCGTGCTTTCTTGATCAACTTGATTGACTCGCCTGGTCATGTTGATTTCTCTTCCGAAGTCACTGCTGCGCTTCGTGTAACCGATGGTGCATTGGTCGTTGTTGACTGTATTGATGGTGTTTGTGTTCAGACAGAAACTGTCTTGAGACAAGCTTTGAATGAACGCATTAAGCCGGTCATTTGTCTGAACAAGGTGGATCGTGCTCTTTTAGAACTTCAGTTGGATAAAGAAGAACTCTATAATGTACAGTATACGCCTTTAAATATTTTTATTTACATCATATAGTCTTTTGCTCGTACGGTGGAATCTGTCAATGTGATCATTTCTACCTATGTGGATGAAGCCTTGGGTGATTGTCAAGTCTATCCTGAAAAGGGCACAGTGGCTTTTGCTTCTGGTCTTCATGGCTGGGGATTTACACTACGTCAGTTTGCTAACCGTTATGCAAAGAAATTCGGTGTCGACAAGAACAAGATGATGTCTAAACTCTGGGGTGAAAACTACTTTAATCCCAAAACCAAGAAATGGACTACCAAATCCGTCGATGCTGAAGGTAAACCACTTGAACGCGCCTTCAACATGTTTGTCTTGGACCCCATCTATCGTCTGTTCGATGCCATCATGAACTTCAAAAAAGACCAAACCTCTACACTGTTGGACAAACTCGAGATTTCTCTTGCGAATGACGAAAAGGACTTGGAAGGCAAATCGTTACTCAAGGTCGTGATGCGTAAATTCTTGCCTGCTGGTGACGCCTTGTTGGAAATGATCTGTATTCATCTACCTTCGCCTGTGACTTCACAAGCCTATCGCTGTGCTCAGCTGTATGAAGGTCCTATTGACGATGAATGCGCTGTGGGTATTCGTGCTTGTGATCCTCACGGTCCTCTGATGCTCTATGTCTCCAAGATGGTACCTACTTCTGACAAAGGTCGATTCTATGCCTTTGGTCGTGTCTTTTCCGGTACCGTTCGTGCAGGTATGAAGGTCCGTATTCAAGGTCCCAACTATGTCCCTGGTCAAAAGAATGATCTGGCCATCAAGTCCATTCAACGCACAGTGCTTATGATGGGTCGTAATGTCGAAGCCATTGATGATTGTCCTGCAGGCAACATTATTGGTCTTGTCGGTGTCGATCAATTCTTGGTTAAGTCAGGCACTATCACGACCTCTGAAACTGCGCATAACATGAAGGTCATGAAATTTTCTGTCTCGCCTGTCGTCCAAGTCGCTGTCGATGTCAAGAACGCTAATGACTTACCCAAGTTGGTCGAAGGTCTCAAACGGTTAGCCAAATCCGATCCTTGTGTTTTGACATTCACGTCGGATTCAGGCGAACACATTGTCGCTGGTGCGGGTGAACTTCATTTAGAGATTTGTCTGAAGGATCTGGAAGAAGATCATGCTCAAGTACCTCTCAAGACAGGTGATCCTGTGGTTCCTTACTGTGAAACGGTCACGGCTGAATCCAGCATTGACTGTCTAAGCAAGTCGCCTAATAAACACAACCGTATCTACATGCGCGCCTTGCCTCTGGACCCTGACCTGGCTAACGATATCGAAAGCGGTAAAGTCTCTGCCAAAGAAGACTTCAAGACCCGTGCTCGTGCGCTTGCTGATCAGTACGAATGGGATGTCACTGAAGCACGCAAGATTTGGTGTTTTGGTCCTGATGGCACAGGTCCTAATGTGATGGTCGATGTCACCAAGCAAGTACAATATCTAGGTGAAATTAAGGACTCCTGTGTCGCTGCTTTCCAGTGGGCTACTAAAGAAGGACCCTTGGCCGATGAAAACTTGCGTGGATGTCGATTCAATCTGTTGGATGTCACTTTACATGCCGATGCTATCCATCGTGGCGGTGGTCAGATCATTCCTACTTGTCGTCGTGTGATCTATGCGTCAGTCTTAACAGCCACACCGGGTATTCAAGAGCCCATGTATCTGGTCGAGATCCAGTGTCCTGAATCAGCCATCGGTGGCATCTACTCGTGTCTGAATCGTCGTCGTGGTACTGTCTTTTCAGAAGAACAAAAAATCGGTACACCCATGATGACCGTCAAGGCGCATTTACCTGTGAATGAATCGTTTGGTTTCACAGGCGATCTTCGTGCAGCCACATCAGGCCAAGCCTTTCCTCAAGCTGTGTTTGATCACTGGGCATCCATGTCAGGCAACCCTTTGGAACCAGGCAACAAGGTCTATGATATTATTCGAAATGTACGTATCCGAAAAGGATTGACGCCTGATATTCCTGGCTTGGATAAATATTATGATAAACTATAAATACTTTATTTTTAATAAACTACCAATGACTAGCTAACTGTGTATTCCACAAGACACTAGATTGAAGATGAGGGGGTATCTTTGCCCATTGATCATGCCATGATGCTTGATCTCGTTTGCGTTTCCCTAGGTTTGTTTCAAACAAACGCAAGGCGGCTTGGGAGGCAATCTTCTTTAAGCTCCAGACACGACTCGATAGAAACTCGTAAGCCAGTACGCGCTTTTTTGTAGAAACGTAAAGTAAAGTACCATCGCGAGACCATTGAAGACCGTTGATTTTAGCCAGAATACGAAGGCGTCGATTCTTTTCGCCTCGAAAAGACACCATGGTGATCTCATGTCTTGCAAGCAAATGACATGTATGATGGATTGTATCTGTGCCTTGAAGACAATGAGGATGGCATTCATGTTGGCTATGTTGATCTGATAATTTAAGGATGAGTTCGGGTTGATTTCGTAAGATACAAGTCTCTAGATCGACAGTATGAATATAACCATATCGATTTGAAAAGACCAAAACACCTTCTTGTTCAGGATGAAACTGGATTGCATACGTATATCCACCAGCATCAATGCGATAGACCATTTCCATCTTGGGCCTTGTTCTCCACACAATCACAGAGTTATGTGTATCTGAGGTATGAGCAAAAAACAAAGAAGACGCACTCCATGCCACATACTGAGATGAATACGTATAAGGACAAGACACATTGTACGGTGAGGGTGTGAATGACAACGACAAGATCTCTGGAGTCAAGCTGATCTTTTGAGGTGCACTCAATACAAATCCTGTCTGAACACTGAAATGAAAGATACACGCTTCATCACCCACACAAATCAAGTGTAGACCATCTGGACTGAGTCGAGCATCGTTGATAGGAACATGATCAAACCGAAGATGAGACTGTAGTGTAGGTGTAATTTGTCTGCATTGACGGTGATTGGGTAATCGATAAATTAAGACTCCAGCATCGTTCATGCAAGCAATCAAGTAATGGTCTGAACCATGCCTCACCATCTGAACAGCATTGGTCATCAACAGCACATTGTTCTTGCCCTTGAATTTAGTGCCCCAGATCTTGCAAGGTGGTCCCATACAACAATAGAGTTCAAATTCACCTTCGATACCACCAATAGCCATATAGCCATATTTTTCTGCTAGACACATGGGTTCAAACGAGAGAGCGAGAAATGCTTGAGGAGAAGGTGTGCGTTGAATGTATTTGGTATAAGGCATAAAGCCATTTGTATTTACAATAGGAATATAGGTGTGTTTGACAGGTATGGATGCATGTGTGCTGATGAACGTAGTATGGTCTGAACTGGTCTTGTTGTTGGCTGATTCATGGTCCAACAAGGTAGTCGTATTGGTCGTGGATATCTGTGTCTCTTGTGCGGCATGACCACATTCTATAATCCTGTCTCGATAGACTGCATGTAATTTCTCTTGTGTGCCATATTCAGAAGACACTAATGAGAGTGCATTGGCTGATTGATCATGATTTGTGGTTGAATTGGATGCAGGCAGTTGTCGAGGCCAGCCTTTTTCTTTTCTCCAAAATGAAGGCCATGGATAGAGTTCTTTTTGTCGTTTCTTGATAGACCCAGTCAGTCGCATATCATTGGATTGCCAAGTAAAGTCATTAGTGCTATAGGGGTCTTCATCCCACATATCGAAACCATCATGATAAGACCGAGCAGATAATTCTGAAGCATCAGAATCTGCATCATTCTCATTTCTATAGTTTGGTTGACGAGGTCCAAGGTACTCATAGTCTATTGAATAGTCAGAATCATCTTCATAATAGTCCATCCTTGTAAACAAAAAAAAAAAAGAGAGAGAGAGAGAGAGAGAGAAAAAGAGAGGGTGTGAAAAAGAAGAAGAAAAAGAAGCGAATTAATAATAAAAAAGAAGGTTCAGTCTCATATTCTGAATTCGAAAATGATCCACAAACAAATAAAGGAGTGAAAATGGGCCAGCATTCTGGATAACAGCGCATTGGATTGCTTCTTTATTCTTCTTTACTTGTTCTACAACACGCTCTTTCTGTTATGGTCTAGTTTACATGTATTGTAAAAAGAAAAAAACCTATAATGAGAGAGAAAGAGAAAGGGTCAAAGAGCTCCGCTCATTTCTTCTTTTTCTTGTCCTACCCACTCGTTTGGATTTAAGAAGGTTTTTTGTTTTTTCTTTTTTATACTGTCACTAGTGCTGCACTTGTCACTGGTTCGATTTGTGTCTCCTTCTATTGTCTTTTCTTTTTTCTTTTTTTTTTTTAGGAGGAGAGAGAAGGGTGCTTATATCGATACTCCTGACGAAAGCCACAGATTCAATTTTTTTCATTTTACTTCATTAGTTTTTGACATGTGGCGATATGCAACTCGGTTGATGCGATCGATCCATACCACACCTGTAGTACCTAAACGAGTGTCCAAGCTTAAACTGAGTGAGATGATGGTTGATCATACATCAGCACTTCCTCATGTCACATTACCCACTGGGTCAATTGTATTGGATACTGTTCGAGAATACACAAAAGCTTATCCACATTGTGTCTTGTTGGTACAAGTAGGTGACTTTTACGAGGTAAAAATGAACTTTATGAGACAAGCAGAAACTAATAGTCAGTTGTATGAATCCCATGCGACACATTATGCTGCTCAGCTCGACTTGAAACTCACAAAGAAAGCCATCAGTGCTGGTCATGTGGTTGATTTTGCTGGATTCCCTGTACGTGCACTCGATCGATACTTAGACATCTTGGTCAACCGACTTCAGTGCAAAGTAGCCTTATGCGAGCAACTGGGACCTGTGAGTCGACAAGATCAGTCTACGCTTGGCATGCAACGACGTATCACGCGTGTGTTGACACCAGGCACTGTGATTGAAGAACGGTTTCTTGAACCCAATCAATACAATTACCTTTTGGCTATTTATCCTCAAGATGAATGGGTAGGATTAGCATGGGTGGATGTATCTGTAGGTGAATTTGTGATGCAACAGACCGCCTTGAGTCGACTCAAAGATGATTTGGCCCGTATTCGTCCTCGAGAAGTGATTTTGCCTGAATCAATGCAGTTTCACAGTCTGGATCAAATGGATGATTTGACTCGTCTAGTGCTGAATGATGCCTCCATAACCATCAGTTATCAACCTGATAGTCAGTTCAATGCACAATTAGCAGCCAAGACACTCCATAGTATGTTTCATCATCGTCTGCCTGATTTCAGTCCTCAAGAACTAAGTGCCAGTAGAGCCTTGATGATGTATGTCAATCAGACACATGTCCACCGCAAACCCAAATGGCAAAGACCCACTCAATTCAGTCTGAGCGATAATGTGTTGATTGATAGTGCAGCCATGAATTCATTAGAACTCGTCAAAAGTCTTCAGGGCAAAAGAACAGACAGTCTATTGAGTGTGCTGGACAAGACATGTACAAGCGCAGGATCACGACTGTTGACACGATGGATATCTTCACCACTCACGCATGTAGTCGACATTCAGTCTCGACTCAACATAGTGGATTATTTTGTACAAGACAAGTTTTTGTTACAAGACATTCGGTCCTTGCTAAGATCAAGTACAGATGCACAAAGAGCCATTCAGCGACTCGCATTAAAAAAAGGTCATTATGCAGACCTGGTTCAAGTAGGCTATACATTGGATGTTATGCACCAAATACATCAAAAATTAGCATCTGTATTACCATTACAAGACGTGCTGAATGACATGGATCCCCATGTATTGATAGCAGAGTATATCAGTGGGGCATTAGACCATGACAAAATACAAGGCAACACAAAAGACTATGGCTATATCAACCACAATTTTCATCCTGACCTTGTCAGTCTACATCATCTCCTGTCTGAACTAGAACAACAAAAACTTGCGCTAGAGACTGAATTAAAAAGCATATGTGGTCCCTCCATTCAATTAGTGACAGAAGGGCCATTGAAGCATCTGATTGAAGTTAATGCTCGTCAAGCCAGACATCTACTCGATCGATTTACTGATGCAGTCCCATTAAACCATACCAAGGCCAAAAAGAGATTTGCAGTGGATACGTGGACTGATATAAGTATTCAGTTAGACAGTGTTCAATCTCAAATCATGCAAGTGGAAAGCCAAGTGTTTGACCAAATGGTGGACCATGTATTAGACCACAGTGCTAGCATCTTACTCAGTTGCCGACAATTGGCTCAACTAGATGTCTTGACTTGCTTTGCTCATCTAGCTATCGAACACAACTATGTTAAACCACGTATTACCCGGACTCATCGTACCCTGATTCAAGGCGGAAGACATCCTGTAGTGGAGGCCAACTTGGCTAAAAAGGGACAGTCCTTTATTCGTAATGACTGTGATATAGGCCATCCTTATCGTATTTGGTTATTGACAGGTCCTAATATGGGTGGCAAAAGCACTTTTTTAAGACAACATGCGATCATTGTAATTATGGCTCATATGGGATCCTTTGTGCCTGCAGATCGTGCATGGATAGGTGTGACAGATAAGGTCTTTAGCCGTGTAGGTGCAGCAGATAACTTGGCTCAGAATCAATCAACATTCATGGTGGAAATGAGTGAAGTAGCGACTATTCTTGATCAAGCGACTGCCAAATCTACTGTGATTATGGATGAAGTAGGCAGAGGCACATCAACCCAAGACGGATTCTCATTAGCCTATGGCATTCTGGACTATTTACATCAACACATTCAATGTCGCACACTGTTTGCTACACATTACCATGAATTAGCAGCAGCAATGGAAGATTATGCAAGTTTAGGATGCTATCATACAAGGCTTGAAGAGAATAAGCATGGATTTCGATTTGTACATCAAGTGGAGCCTGGTGTTTGTCGACAATCGCATGGTTTAAAAGTAGCACAGCTTGCAGGTAAAATGCGTTGGATGTGTACGCCTTGATACTGAATGATGTAATAGGACTACCTAAAACTGTTGTTCAGAAGGCACATATGATGTCTCATGTACTTAAAAAAACTCAAGTGCATATAACACCCCATCTCATGAAACAAATAGATTGTAAATAATGATATACCCCCTCTTTCTTGCCAAGCACTTTCAAGCACACTTTTAGGTTGAATTTAAATAAAATAAGAAAAAAACGCTTGTGGGATGACATTTAGCAAGAAATGAATGAGTTTGTTTCCCTAAAGAGGAATACTATACAAGCATCTTGTTTCATTAATGGATGCAAGCAACCAAGTAACTGTTGTATACATGGCTATCTACGTGACTATTCTCTAGAATGACTCGGTATCTTAGATTGCAGGTGTATTCAGGAGTGAAGTAGGCACTGAGCCTTGAATTTGTACTCTAGGTTATTCAGTCCCTTTATTTACCATCAGATTATCCATGGAAAGATACTCAGTTCATTCAAGGGATGCTATATTTTATATAAATAGAGAGAAACAACAGAGTGCAATAAAAGTCAACTTTCTTTTAGCCGTTTTCAGATCTTACTAATCACCCAGCGACTCAGTGAGTTCAATCGCGATCAAGCGACTGACTTGAAAAATTAACTTCTATTCATTGAACTTCGCCCAGTATCGCTCACCGGTTGAATTTCACCTGATAGTCTGATTTCGGGCGAACAGCACTCTGATCAGGTTTTACAGTGGATGTCAGGCTGTCGAGTGAAATTGACTTGATAACCGCTTACAGGTTAGTTTAGTTGATATCAGGTTGTTCAATTGAATTCAGTTATTGGTTGAATTCTACCTGATAGTTTGATATCGGTTGTCAATGATCGTTTTCAGGTCTTTTCAATTGATAAATATCTACATTTGATTCGCTCAATGTTTATTATAAAAACGTACAATTTATAATAGTTTTATTCCAATCATATTACTTTGTTTATTTACTTTTTAATACTATATGATTGGTTCTATTTCTACTAGCTACCAGATAATTTTTTTACGCCTGTATTGCTTGCTAACCCAATGTTTATCCTGTTGAGCCAGTAGTAATAGTACAGTCCAGTATACTTGCCTTCAGGTCCTCTTGCTGTTCACTTACCTTGTTGTATGATCACATTCTGTTTAGCATTAACATATATAGTCTTGGTCTATTTGCAGCAATGTATTATTTATGCTAGAGTTAGTAAAGAGATCTCAAAAATGTTCATTACTATAGTATAATACCTTTAAGCTGGTGAAATGACATTATATGAGAGAATTAAAGGCATTGGAATATAATCTAATCTTTTTCTTAGACCTTAATCGTATCTTTTTGAGTTGAAATAGTAGGATTAGGCAATTACCTTTAAGCAGTCAGTATGCACTCTGAAGTTTTAAAAAGATGTGCAGACTAGCTTAAGTTATTAGTAGGTCAACCATACGAATAACTCACCATTGAATAATCTTGAACTGCAAAGGAAGTAAGTAAGCTACTACTGTAAAGTCCTATTAAAAAAAAGAGAAAATGGCTGTATACCATATACGAGAACATATCTGCATCATAAAATAAGACATAATCACGCATAATCACTGATTAACAAAGAGACATGCAACAAAGAACCTAGAATTACTATATATTTTTTTAAAGTGTTTTATTTATTGCTCCACGTAGATGAATGTAAACCATTGTCAAGAGATGGGCGCAAATTAAAATGTTATAAAATAAAAAATTAAGAAAATAATTGAGGTAGAAATAGAAGAGGTCAAGTATGGGCTAGATGATTTGGGTCATCTAGTTTATCATCTATCTATTAAAGTCTTGAGTTTATGTGTTTCTCTGCTATCTGTGGCTGCAGACTAATACGAGTTTTTTGCAATAATCTTTGGGGATCAAATGGTATATGATCAAAGATGGATCTCCAGTGAGCCTTCCAAATTTCCATTAATGCAGTGAAAGCTACGTCTTGAACAGTCAGATTGCTATTTTGACAGTACTTGATAGGACGAAAGTCCAATGATTGTATTGCCATAATTGTATTGTCGATTGTAAATGTTGGCCACAGGAATTCAAAAATCAGCTCACGCCAAAAGAAAGCCTTGGGTGGACACATAAACAACAAATGGTTGTCATCTTCAGCATGGAGTGTACAAATTAGGCATATAGAAGACCGAAAGGTAGCTGGGATGAAGCGATTCAGGCGGACTCGAGTGGGCAATTTATGTAAAATAAATCGATATACCACGTTTCTTGTTACAGAAAGCAGCGGCATGGCCCAGAATTCAGGCCAGAACTGTGAGGACCGACTTTGCAGAATCGAAGGTAAAGGTTGAAGAGCAAGGTAGTTCAAACGGTATGCCTTTGCCGGTATGGACTTGATTGAGTTGGAACTATCAGGTAAATCTAGACAACTCACAAAAGACCGGAATGACAAAATGGCAGCATATGGAGGAGTACCTATCAAGTGTGGAGGAGCTTCTAAATGAGCAGCAAAAAAGGGGAAAGGTTCTACCTTATGTCTTTAGACAGCTTAGATTAACTTTTGTTGAGGGCCTCTCAGTTCTTCAGGGATATCATTGGCTGGCTTCCATTCTATGACTCGAGTAGAAGAGTTGAACGACATGAAACTACCAACAAGATGACGACTAGCAATTGGCAGATATGGACAATTTGGGACCACTGAGTGCATGACAGCGACAAATGGCAAGAGTAGACAAGCAGCAGGGTTTAATTGCATAAAGTCAAAGTCCCGAGGAATTCGATTCAAAGAAGCATATAAAAGATGTATTGTAGAGGTTCTTGTTTTAGGAGCAGAGACAAGCTTTATGAATCTCTTAGTGTTCGAAAACAGCAAAGGAACCTGAACATGTGTTGCCCCAGTTGTATTCTGTAAGTGAATCTGCAAAAGCTTTTTCCAGTGTGCAGCAGATGAATCTAGTAACAGATGCATTACCTACCGAGAATACAGATCATATCGTTGCAAATCTAGGTCTAGCACTCCTAGTCTACCAACATCTTTTGTCTGTGTACAAGTACTCCAAGAAATTTTCGGAAAAACATTTCTGTTCATGAAATGGCTTGCTAGCGATTGGATGCGAGAGAGTTCTGTCTTGGTAAACGGAACCACACGGAAAAGGTACCAACACTTAGAAAACATCAGGGCATTGATTACCGTTGTTCGTCTCAGTACTGGCAGATTGCGTAAAGAATGCACATTGAAGCGTTGTTCTAGTTTGGCCAGTAGTTCAGCAAAAAAGGTGGTTCTTTGTTATAGGGATTATAGCAAAGGAAAGCCAAGGTATATTGTTGGTTAACTATTTTCAATTGATATTACTCGTTCAATTTGAAGCGGCAAAAGGTGTCTAGACCAAAATTGAAAGGATTTTCTTCCTTATAGAGATACTGTGTCAGGAATAAGACAGACCGAAGAATACTTTGCAGGCAAAATGAGCTTATCAGTTGGCTAGAGAATATAGAGATGCTTATTATATTATAAGTTGATAATATAACTGACGAAGAAGTAACTCAACGGCAGAATATTTAGACTATTTATACTAATATTAAGGTAACATGGAATATAGGTGAGGAAAGGGCTAAGTCATAACATGACTAGTCTTGGCATTACGTTCTACCTCATGACCTGAGGACTGAGTCATTTGTACATGGAAAAGTGGCATTGTTTGTCTTGGCATTGTTACCTTAAAACTACGCCATGGATGCTGGTAACTAGATGCTGGTAACTTGATGCTTGAAACTAAGGGTTGGAACACTGAGACAAGCGTGCTAAGGCTAACTAAGCTTGCTTGGTTCATGACATCCTCGCTGGTAGGGTTATGAAGCAGAGTGAGAGCGACATGAACAAAGCTTTTGACCGTGCTTTCCCTGGTAGAAGTGTCCAAAAATGTACGTTCCCTAACGGTGATTCCAGTCGTTATAGCCTTCTGCTTGGAATCCTTAGATTCGAATCGTGCCTCGATCAACATATCCTGTTTGTTTGGATTGGGAGTGTAGCCACTTAGATGTTGAAATTCTGCAACTTTGCCAAAGGTATCCTGAATCGCTTTATAAGCCGCAATATGATTGACAAAGGTACCAGGAGGAAAGGTGAACAAAAAAGAGCCTGTAGTAAGTGATTGACTAACAATGCTAGCTGCTTTGCAATTCAACATCTCGGATTCAAAGCTACGCGATTTGAAGATGATTTCAGATACGTACTTAGTCGCGTTGTTTTGGGAGCTGATCCTCGGTGTATGAGGGATGCGCAGTTTGTTACCGATCTCGGCAACCTTAGTCCAAGGTATTTCACCAAAGACTGTCATAGTTGGATAGGACAAAGAAGTTTGTTTTTAAAGGTTTGTTTATTATCACTACTCAAATGGCACACTCAAACTTTCTATTAGTTATGAATATGCGAAAGAGCCTTATCCGCAGCTTCAATGGATGTCTTCCATCTTGGTTCAAACATGTTAAAGATCAGACCATCACATAATCACAAATTGACATTTGCATCAATACCAATGGTAGACGAGGTCTGTGCCCTGATCATGTACCCAGTTCTTGTGTACCTTAATCCATTCAACCGATTAGCTAGTGTATACACACTCAGTCCCAAATCAGGGATAATCAATTATCATACAAACAGTATAAATACAATACAAAATATAACCTTTAATAAAGCAGACTTCTTTTCGGCCGTTTTGGTTCTAATCGACTTATTGATTTGACCATTTTATTAGTGATTATATCACAATCCCTACAGTCCGCAATTTATTTTACGAGAGAGTCAACACTCTATTTTGGAGGTAAAAAGAATTTGTAGAGTCTGGCCAATGGCTAATTCAACACATCAGCTACAGGTTGAAGTCACAATGCCGTGTGTCTGATTTGTTTGTTGTTGCTTTTGGGTACTCTATTTTGTTGAATAGCTCTTGATCTGTATATGTAATTTGTCTTTTTGAAGGTGTTGTTCTATCAAGGAATGAAGTAGCTGTCGTTTGGTATAACTTTGGTAAGAATCGGGTCAGAACTGGTAGAGTTATGGCGGTTACAAGTTTGAGCCAATCGAAGTGCTTTAGTGATTCGACCAATCACAAGTATTGTAAGTTTCGCGAGACGTTCTGGGGAAATTCAAGAAAAAGATGCTCTGGGTATGAAATTTGATTGACAGATTGTATTTTCGCTCGACAAGTATTCTTTGATTACTTTAATTGTTTTATTATCCCTTCATTTGATTCTTTCTTTATTTTTGCTTGTTTTGTTTATTTTATCTTATTCGTTTATTTATTCATGTATTCTATCTTTGGTGTCACGATTGCTCTGTTGTTAATGGCTGTATAGTCTATTGTTCTGTTGTCAAACCTGTGTTCCCTCAAGAAAAGTTTATTTGGAAAAGCGATTAACTCAAAAAAGGCCGTACTTTGATATTCTTACGAAGTGATAAGTTATCAAGGCTGAATTAGTTGACTGTTCACATTGTGTCACTCTCATGGTTCGTATAGTTAGATGTAGATCTAAATGTGAGCACACTTTACTTAGAAAAAAAGAGATAAGTTAACTATTAATAAAGTTGAAAGACTTGTAAAATCATTCTCTTGCTTTGCTTTACTACATAATACGTGTTTTATTTCTTTTCTTTACAAACAAGATATTTACTACTGTTGCTATGAACTACTTTGATATCAAATATCTATCTTTTTCTTTTATTTGAGACCCTTTCCATCACAAACTCCTCCCAGTCATTGTACGTGATGATGTCCTCTTCCAGCTTCGTATTTTTTAGGACTGATAGTACTTCTTCTCTCAATATATAGTCAGTTTCATCATCGACCATCCAGTCATTATCTTCTTCAATATCCCAGCCAGCAGTGCTATCAGAACGTAATTGAGTTTCATCAATATCGTCATCAGTTGAGAACTTTGCCATCTCTATTTCGTAGCGATACTTTGTTTCTAAGGCGGCGTTGAGTTTCGAGTAATTTATCATGACAAGGCGCTTCAATGAAAGGACAGCTAACAGCAAACGGGCAAAAGAGGCAGCATGGGTTTCTTCTGCTGGAAAAGCGAACGTTCCTTTAATGTAAGTGATCATATTGTTCTTTGACACAAATTTCGTTCCATAAATGCTTAGTTTCAATCCTTCCCACTGACATGTTATTGCTTCAAACTGATCCATGACACCTAATTTCTGAAGGCATTTGGTCCATTTCTTTAGCATGCATTGTTGTAGTATCTTTCCTTTCTTCAAATCACTCTTCACACCTTTTAGGCCTGGCTTCTCCTCTACAGAAAGATAATCAACACCATCATTGATATTGCGAAGAATGAAATCGACACGTTGGTTAGGAATATTTTTTAATTCTTTTGTCATATTCGAATAGCAATCTGCTCGCTTTGAATTGAAATAATCATCGCATATGAAGGCATTGTCCCATACTGAGGTATACACATGCGAGCGGTACCAAGATTCATTATGTTCTTTTTTCAGAAGTTGTCGCGAACTCCAAAGTTCTACCGCATTTGCTGTAGCCAGCCTTATATAACGACACATGGGATTCAAGTCTTTTTTGGCGTAAAACTTACTCAAGATTGTATCAATGTCGTCCTTGTTTTTACATTTGGAGATATCAAGGAGCATTTGTCTTTCTTTTATTGTTGTCATTGGCTGTAGTTTAAAATTAAGTTGAATTTTCATATCACGCATATATGGCTCGAATCTCTTTGGTATTTTATCACTTGAAAGATCCAAATTCCCACCATTTCCTAACTTCTCGCAGAGATAAGCCATCTTGTTCATTGGGGTCATTTTATGGAAATCATCTTTCACTGCATGCTTTTGTCTGTCATCTTGTTGATCATCTTGTTCATCAACAGAACTCGTAATTGCACTGTTTTCAATATCATCCACAATTTGTTTTGAATACAATAGTTTTTTGATAGGTGTTGCAGTAGAGATTTCATAGATGCTTTCTTTTAATCCATGAATCTTCTCTTCTTCTCTTGTGTTAAGCTTTATGGTAATATCATTTATTTTTTGTTCTACTTCATCCAAATATATGCTTCCTAACTTCTTCAAGTTTGTTTCTGTTGGCCGCATAACAAAGTTGGCTTGTATCAGAGTCTTTACAGCATCTTCATACTTCCATTTTAGCATGACATGTTGATAGAGATATCTTGCTATTATCTCTCTTATTTCTTCTTCGTTTTCAGTTATATTCAGTCTTGTTGGGCTTAACATTGTTGAATAAATACAATGGTACAAAAGAAAAAAAAGTGTTGTAATAAAGCTTTTACTACGCGCAAAAGTTATCAAATCATACCCCGACGATGTCTCCATAAGACGTGCAGTGCTTCCAACAAGTAATGTCACAGCCAATCAAAATCTATACCACTGATCAATGAAAAATGATGTCATTGGTCAGCCAAATTAATATTATTAGCCAATCAATGAAGTTGTTGTGAACATATATGAATTCATATGCATAGATCGATAAATGATGATCATGGCAGAAAACCAGATCACATCTATGGCAATTGCAATGGATCTATAGTCAATGACGTTCACTCATTCTGCTAGAAGTACTACATCGTCTTCATAGTCAGAGATTATGAACCTATTGACTCTGTTATTATTAATGGCCCTCATAAAGTGACAGTTAGAGCTGACAAACACATTAGCATTGGCATTTGACAAATATGTAATAGTTTATTTAAGTTCAGGTCAGATCATGTACTATTGGCTGAGCTGACAACTTCCTCTAAAGGCATTTCTCTTAATTGCTCCTGATCTAACAAATCAATCCGTAGTCAAGAAGCTAACCCAAAACAATAGTTTGACCGAGAAGAAAAAGTATAAATACCTTGACATTTTATAGCAATTGAAGGATAACATTTTTCTTGGAGAAATAAAAACCTATACAAGTTCTAACGGACTTTGTGTTCTTACCTTTTCTCTTATTGAATATCTATTCTCTCTTCATCTCACAACAAAAGTCAACATTTTTAGAAATCACGTCGTGATTCTTGGCACCCGAGAAATATAAATAGAGAATGAGTGTCTTCTTTTGGTATTTTTTATTTTTCAATACTTTACAATTCAACATGAGTACATTATTTCTATATGAAGATGGACATGGCAATGTTATTGAAGAGAATGGTGGTCCTGAGCCCATAGACTACATTGTTGATCAGGATGAATTCATTGTTAAGACTATTGTTACTCATATAAAGTACTTGGGAAATGCAGTCCCCAGTGACTTGTCCAATGTTGTTAGAAAAGCCAAAAAATGAAAATATTCAAATTAAGGAGGCAAAACCAAAGCGAGAATATGTACGTTATAAAGTCCAGGATAAACTTACGATTTTCGATCTGAAGATTGAAAAGTGTATGGCTGCATCAGCTACAGCAAAGCAGTTAGGCATTCACCCTCGAACAGCTCATGGATGGGTTAGCCAGTATAATGCGTGCCCTGACAGTATTTTTGAGAGCTGTAAAAAACGTAGTTCGTAAGTGCATCTTAACTAAAGAACATAAAACGACTGTGATCAACTTCATTGATCCTAATTCCTCTGCTACTGTTGTTGAAGTGATCGAGCATTTATTGAAGGGATTTCATGATCTTAAAGTATTACGCAGCACTGCTAATAACTTTATGAGACGTGAATGCAACCTTTCGTTGAAAAAAAAGCAGATTTTCATTCTATTGAGAGAAACTAATGTAGTGGCCAGTGACAGTTCCTGAGCTTATATATCCTTCTTAAAAATGACTCTCGACGAAATGGACAAACATCCACATTTGAAAGGCCACTATATTGTTATGGATAATGCACCCATTCACACGCATGAAAGCATAAGGAAGTATATTGAGTATTGAGGATACAGATATGTGTATCTTCCTACTTACTCTCTTGAGCTTAATCCAATTGAACAATCCTGGACAGTGGCAAAGAGTAAGGTTAAGTGTCATAGGTTTTTTGCAGGAAGACACTTTGTCCAAGAGGATTACAGAAGCCTGCAACAATGTGAAGCAAAGTCATTTCGAAGGGTTCGTCTCGCATTCTTACCAGTGTTGGGATAAATGTCGAAACAGGCAAACTATGTAATGACCCCAACGAATATGCGATCACGGAGAACAATAAGTGGCAATCAGACAAAATCTACAAAGAAAAGCACCGTCTACACTCAAAATGTGCTGTCTACACTCATTAAATCGTTGATCATCAAGTTTGTTTTAATGGATGTATGTTATTCGATGCCAAGATGTTTATCCTTTAGACTGCCTTTATTGTAAGTTACCTCGTTTTATGAATCTGGATTGTGTGTTGAATGTCACTGGTGCTGATCGCGAAGTTGACCTTGGAGTATCAAAGCTCTACTCTTGTCCCCGTACAAACCATAACTGTTGTTTCCATTAGTGCTGCTTTGGCAAATAAGCTGCAAAATGAGGATATCCGTGATTTGTTTGACTACAAGACTGATTTCGATCAAAATGCACTAGACAATCAAGGTATTTACAAGGATGTTTTTTCTGGTAGTGTGTATCAACAGCACAGATGCAACAACATCATCCAGTACAGCTCCATCGTAATCAACTTGTATTTTGATGATTTTGTCAGCAAAAGTCAACAGAAGCCATTGCAAATGATCATTGCTACCATTCCGAATATTGATCCTATGCACCGCTATATGTTAGAAACACAATCACTTTGGGATTGACACCAGGCCCAAAGAAGTTGAAAGATGTTTGGTCTTTTTTGAAGGTTTATATCGACGAATTAAACGAACTATCACGTAATGGTATGATTGTAAAGAAAGATGGTAACGAAATATACAGTTGTCGCGTATATATTCATGATTTGGGTGGTGATTTGGGTGGTGATTTGGTGAAGCTTGGTGAGCTCACAGGAATTATTCGTACTGCTGAATTTGGGTGCAAGTTGTGCAATGTACGTGGTGTTCACCTTCAAGGTAGCTCATCTGGTGAACACTTCTTGTATAAAGGTTAACTGAGATCAATGCATGAGATGGTCAATGGCAACCCTGTAAGTACTAAACTGAATATCACTAGAATAGAACAAATACTAATTAGATCTTTCTTGTTTATAGGATATCAACATGCCTGCTATTCATCCTCTAATCACCAGTGAAATCTTGGGATTTTGTTCGGATTGGATTTTGAGATAGAATTTAACTAGTTTGTTATATTTTGTTGATAATATAGTAAAAGCTTTATTGATATAAGTATATGATGTAATTGATAATGTAATATTGAGTTATCTTACTTTTTCTAATTCTCGAGTAATGCTTGAGACAATATCCGAAGAAAAAATAAAGTGATAGGATAGATGATAATTATATAAAAAATTGAAGGATATGTGTAACAGGCACACAGCAAAAAAAGAAAAGGGAAGACAGAGACAACTCAAAGGTATACTAAGTACACACTATTTCGCAACCTTTCACCAGCCTTCCTACTTTTAGCGGTATCGACTTTTTCCTCTATGACGAACTGCATGGTATTGCTCGTGGTGTCAGTGAACTCTGCTTCAAGCTTCTTTCGTCCGAATACAATGAAAAGTTTCGTCCTATCGTTGGTGACAATGATTTATATACGTTCGATGTCAAGCTTAGAAATAAATCGCAGTTGGTTCCAATTCTTGTAAAAGAGATTCAAGCATCGCGACAATACATTCCCACTGTATTTGAAAGCTCTTGGGAAACTCTGAATGGCGACAACAGATTCATGGACTGGCTAGATTTCCTGTTGTATATGATTCCAACTTTAGTGCTCCATCGTCTCAAACATGAAGCTACCAAGAAGGCCTTCATGAACTTGATTACTGGCTGTGTTCTTGCATCGCAATGACAAGAAATAAGGGCCAATCGACTCAACGAGCGTGTGTTTACAGCCAACAATCATAACCTATGTCACCTCAAGCGTATTGTCAGCCGTAACGGTGTTATGAAGTCGATCAGTGCACGATCAATGGAAAGAGCAATCAACAAGTTCAAGAATTTGATCACTTCAAAAACACAAGCAGGTGTAAATGCTTCCAATGTCCTTCCTCTTCAAAATGGCTTTAACTCTTCTTCGACAATAAAAGCAATTGATGGATTGGAGACAATTCGCCAGTATAGCTCGGCTTCTTTTAGAGAAAACGCACAGCAATCTAGTGACTATGGTCAGCTTTGGGAGCATTTCTTGGTTGAGGATCTCTCATCAGATGCTGAAATATGTTCTGGAGTCCCAGCTTTCAAACTTGTAAAAGCATTCAAGTCGTTTTACTCTCGTTTTTCTGGTACTTCTAGTTCTTCTAATGTTGAATTGACAAGTCTCCTTTTTGAAAGTGCCGCTCGCTTATGGAAGGACAACTATGTATATTCTTCAGTAATGGATCGCCACAAGAAAAACCTGAAGAATCGTAAACAATATTCTTTTGTTTGAAGTAGCTGGTCAAAGAAGGTAAGATATAAAGAAAGGATTGTGTTGGTGGTGGTATTTACCTAAATATCATCTAGTGTATTTTGGTATGTCGGCTTCGTACATTGTTACTTGTCCCATGTGCAAGATGGGGTGCTGCACTTTTTGGCAATTGCAGAAGTCATGTGCATGCATGCAATCGAAGGTGAGACTGGGATTCCGGTTGTTGGTAGAAGTCGAAGGGCTTTAAGGGATAGAAAGTTTGTCGTGTTTTCTGTGGAGGGGGAGGTGCGGTCAGTTGAACTTGTTCAGTATTCGGCAAATGCTGACAAGTTCAAAATCATCTGGCCGTACATGAAGTACAAGAACTGTTTGTAAGGCAGAAAACCTGGTGATCTTCCACCGGTTTACTAGCTGACAAAAAATCAATACTACATATCACGTGGTTTTATCGTTTTAGGCCCAGCATACGTTATAATGGAGTAAGTTTATAGCCAATCATGAGTAACTTTTTTTCGACGTCACACATTCAGAACAAAAAAAAACTATTGCATCTGAACTCTTTTGCTTCGTAATCACCAAATACTATAAATGAATGTAGTTCTAAACTAAGATAAAGAGAGAGTGAGGTAATGACACGTATGCTTCAATCTAGTAACACCTTGTTCTATATGTGTATTAGGAGTGTCACTATCAATTGTATGGGCGACTAGAGCAGTATCAATAAGGCAGCCAACAAACACTACCTCTGGTTGTGCGTCTTTCTTTTCTCCTGATGGCTAGCAATGTTTGGAGTGTGGGCGAATAGAGCAGCACTCGTGGTTGTTGATATGGGCGACTAGAGCAGTATCAATAAGGCAGCCAACAAACACTACCTCTGGTTGTGCGTCTTTCTTTTCTCCTGATGGCTAGCAATGTTTGGAGTGTGGGCGAATAGAGCAGCACTCGTGGTTGTTGATATGGGCGACTAGAGCAGTATCAATAAGGCAGCCAACAAACACTACCTCTGGTTGTGCGTCTTTCTTTTCTCCTGATGGCTAGTAATGTTTGGAGTGTGGGCGAATAGAGCAGCACTCGTGGTTGTTGATATGGGCGACTAGAGCAGTATCAATAAGGCAGCCAACAAACACTACCTCTGGTTGTGCGTCTTTCTTTTCTCCTGATGGCTAGCAATGTTTGGAGTGTGGGCGAATAGAGCAGCACTCGTGGTTGTTGATATGGGCGACTAGAGCAGTATCAATAAGGCAGCCAACAAACACTACCTCTGGTTGTGCGTCTTTCTTTTCTCCTGATGGCTAGCAATGTTTGGAGTGTGGGCGAATAGAGCAGCACTCGTGGTTGTTGATATGGGCGACTAGAGCAGTATCAATAAGGCAGCCAACAAACACTACCTCTGGTTGTGCGTCTTTCTTTTCTCCTGATGGCTAGTAATGTTTGGAGTGTGGGCGAATAGAGCAGCACTCGTGGTTGTTGATATGGGCGACTAGAGCAGTATCAATAAGGCAGCCAACAAACACTACCTCTGGTTGTGCGTCTTTCTTTTCTCCTGATGGCTAGCAATGTTTGGAGTGTGGGCGAATAGAGCAGCACTCGTGGTTGTTGATATGGGCGACTAGAGCAGTATCAATAAGGCAGCCAACAAACACTACCTCTGGTTGTGCGTCTTTCTTTTCTCCTGATGGCTAGCAATGTTTGGAGTGTGGGCGAATAGAGCAGCACTCGTGGTTGTTGATATGGGCGACTAGAGCAGTATCAATAAGGCAGCCAACAAACACTACCTCTGGTTGTGCGTCTTTCTTTTCTCCTGATGGCTAGTAATGTTTGGAGTGTGGGCGAATAGAGCAGCACTCGTGGTTGTTGATATGGGCGACTAGAGCAGTATCAATAAGGCAGCCAACAAACACTACCTCTGGTTGTGTGTTTTTCTTTTAAAATTATACACATTGACCTAATCGCTGCTTATCCCATCAAAGTTTGGGCCTTTTTTTTTTCATCAAGTGAATACGCATTTAAAAAAGAATAGTTTTAATATAGAGCATAGCTAATATAGATATAAACAGGTAAATGAAGACAAGCAAAGAGAAAATTATTATTCAAATATTTTTAGAGAGGACAATATATAAACAAACGACAAAATGAGTGGATTCGTCATAGTTAAGTACAATAAAATAAAAGGTAGCATATAAAAGCGAATCGATACAGTAATGATCGTAATACAAGGCATAAGCATAGAAAAGTAGCACAAAAGGAATGCATTTGATAGAAGCTTAAATACAAGGAAAGGACTTGAAAGCATGAAAAAAGAAAAAGAAACGCTTAGATGTAGCCTAAGTTGCCGGGTCTTTCAGGTTCGAGATCTGAATCATACATGATGTATGGCCAGATCGCTTTGAATCTGTGCTGATTAGCAGAATACTGAACCAGATCAACAGAATAAATTATTTCTTTCACAAAAAACAATTTTTTTTCTTCTAGGGATTGAGTACTTCTTGTGACAATAGAGATCGAACATTGACCCATGTTTGGCCATCACCTCAACAACGGTAAGAAAGTGTACCTCATTATCTTGACTATGGGACATATAGCACTGCACAAAACTAACATACTACCAGGTGCTATAAAGACACAATCACTGGTCAATTCAAGTTCTTCACCTTTTTTCTCTTACCTTCTATACTGATCCACTTCAAACATCACAATGTTATTGGCTCTTGTTTCGTCTCTATTCATCACCGACGAGAATACATTGTTGTGCTTCCGAAGTCTACCAGCAGTTTCAACAACGGTTTTGGATAAATCAACAGATCTGCTTGCACTTCTTTAATAATAAGCCTTGAGGCCAGCAAGTATCTTAATGGCTGGCACACCCGCAATCTCCAAATGGGCAACGAATAGATTGTGGAATTCAAATGATTCCCAAAGTTGCGCGTATCCATCAGGCTTGGCAGGGTGTTTTCTAAAAGAGTCATACGAATACTGACGTGTGTTGGTCTGTTGAAGTCATATTTTCTTGACAGCAGGGGAGCTGAATCCAATTTACTGCTTTAGGACGTTTGACGCATTTGCATCAGCCTTTATCTTGGATGTGACCGATTGTTCTTTTCATAGCTCTACAAGAAATGGCCTTGACAACACCAATTCGAGATACAACATACTTAAGATGATATAAATTGTAGATGTTCATTGTGGAAGCATGCTTTGTCAACCTACCACCTTCGATTTCATCCCCAAAAAATTGCGCCATTGACAAAAATAACGGTCCATCTTGTTCAACTCAAAGCTAAGGCACATCCTCGAACTAGCGACGTGATGGCGTTTCTTGCTTCAACTTTCTCAATTCTTGTCAGCATCAAAGTGGGAATAACGTACAATAGCACGTCTTGCAAATCAACAAAGCTAAGAAAAGCTCAATGCATCCCATGCACCTTCAAATTGAGTTGGTATATATTGACGAGAGGCGATCATTTCTTTGGCGACTATACTGAAAATGCTGGTAGTGACGGCGAAGGAGTAGTTACTTGGATCAACAATGTAAGACTGATTTTTCTGTGGCGACAACATGTACAAGTAAAGAATAGATACATCACGGGCAATACCATGCAGCTCATTGTATAAAAAAAAGTCAACAGCGGTAAAAGTAGGTAAACGAGTGAAAAGAGGAGAAATAGCAGTAGTACCATTAGCCTATTGTTGGCTGATTAGTATATATTCAATAGCAGCAATTGATTTCACACAAATTACTTCGTTACCATGAATCATATCATCCTTTGTTTTAAGCTGGCGTTTTTCCAAAAAGTACATACCATTCGAGTTGCTCTCAGCATGGACACCACACACATCACAGAAGTTACATCCCAATTCAGCAGCATAATGGGTCTTGGTTAGTTCAGCAAGCTTCACCAAATCACAGTCAACACCATTCAAATATACTCTGCTTTGATAGACAGTCTCACCTTTTTTTTTCACGACCATACCATTGTGTGAAAGCAAGTTGATTTGATCGATATACGGCTTGATAAAAGACTTGACATCGTTGGGCTTCGATGGACCAGGAGTAAGACTCAAAGTCAACGTATTCTCGGCAAGGTAACGTCCAGAGGGGCTAATGTTCAGCAGTGTGGCAAAGACAATCATTTACGATAACCTTTGATGTAACTTGCTGACAATATACATCACCAAAAAACGCATCAGTATACACTTCTTCGATCTCATCCAGTTGATCATCAAACTCTTCCTTATACTTAAACAGCTCACGCTGATCATCATGTAACATATTTGCCAACAAATCACCAATTTTTCCAATAGTTATCTGTTGATATTATTGTTCAAGCTAATGCCGCTGGTAGTTGTACTCATAATGTTCATCAAATTTCTGTAGCGCAGTCTGGTATAATGAGTGTATGCAACAAGGTAAGCATCTTCGATATCGTAAAGCATGCATCCCTTTGGACAAACATGTTGACTGATTACTTCACTGGTAGTGGCGTTGATCACGAGTCTTTTATAGGTCTCAGGACTAGGGATAATACCCTCAAAGACTAGTCAATTTAACAGTAAGTGTGGTGATCTGAGCACTTTCAATACAAAATATAATAAATAATCTTTCATCATATAAATGAATAATCACTTATAGCACTATACATTATAAATATTGATTTGTGATGACCTGAATATTGAACTTTTGCAATCTGCACCTTTATTTTGAGATTCATTATTTTGTCATTATATAAATTTACGTGTAACCAAGAGTGTAATTCTTAATTACAACTCTTTCATTCACTTTCATTTCTCCCCATTTTTCTCTAAAACTCCTAAAAAACACACATACAACCTCAAGACTACTTTTATAATTATCACTTTTATTACCAGCATCACTTGGTTAGTTTTAATTATAATTTTCAATCATTAGTTACAAACTTATTAACAAACAAATAAAGTTGGTATTATTCTTTTAGTTAAAACAACAGTCCACAAATTATTTGGTGCCTTCTGCCAGAAAAGGTCGAGTTAGGGGAGGATATACCTCATTTTCTATATAATCCAAGCCTCGAAACGATCTCCTGGTACTATTACTGCCTCTAATATGTTTGAAATTCCTAAATTCAAGCCAAACTTCGATGACCCCGAGTTATGGCTTTATCGTTATAACAAGTCTAGTGATATGAACGAGTGGAAAGAAAATACTCGCCTTAAGTATGTCGATAATTGCTTCGATCAAGACCTTCAATTGTGGTATATGCAAGAAAATTTCAAAACTTGGAACCACTTCCAAGAAGCTTTCCTTAATAAGTTTGCTAAGAAGGTCAACTTCAGTAGAATCATTTCCGAGTTCACTAGATTTAAAATGATGCCCAATGAAGACATTTTAGAGTATATAAAAAGATTCGAACTTAAACGTACAATTTACAATTCCGAGATTAAGAAGAGGAATTCTTCAAAATCCGCTGAATTTACTAAAGGAAACCCTCAACCCTCAGACAAGGATAAGGAACAAAACGAAGAGATCGAAATAATGATTACCGAAGCAGGTCTGCTTAAATACTTCATCAAGGGTATAACCTCAACTGGTATCAAGAGACAAATCAGATCCGAAAAACCCAAATCCTTAGAAGAAGCTTACTCCATTATCAAGGACATCTATGATAGTGACGATTCTGAAGATGAATCTGATGAGTCCGTCCAAGAGGATACTAAGATAACTAGTGATATAGACACTAGACAAAAGGATATTGTTGCTCGACACCACAAGAACAAGCAAGATGAAACAATGAACCAATTGGTCAACGAGTTCAAGAACATATCTTTACTGGTCGCCAAATTAGTCAAATCCTCTAACAACAAAAGTTCTAAAACTACTAAACGAACTTGCTGGAACTGTAACTCTACGGACCATCTCACTAAGGATTGTCAAGCTCCTTGTAAATTATGTAAAGAAAACGGTCATCGTCACTACGAATGCAAGTTGTATAAATCTAACTCATCCCAAAGAACCAAAACCCAATCTGAAACTATGCTCATTGAAGAACTCTACCTTTCAGAGAAGCGAAGTGCTTCAGAAATGGATGTAGACCCCACCAACATTCGTAAGACTAGGTCGGGAACTCAATACGACACTCCAGGAAAGAAGAGAATGACTTCACCCAACAGATCAGTTTCTGTTGCTAACATGACTGTTCACAACTCCGCCAAAATTAAACCTAACAAGACTAGCAATGGTGTAGCAATCCAAAAGTCCCCACACCATCCGTTATTGCCTATGAATGACACCTCTATAGTTGAACAGCAAGTCAAGGACCGCGTTGATGAAATTGTACAATCTCTTCTCAATGATAAATGCCACTCACTCTCGTTACAGGACATTTCTATCCTGTCTCCTGTTGCTCGTACTCGTATAAAATCCAATATTACTAAGTCTCAAGAGAAGAAACCTACTCAAAAACAGAACAGTAGCGTTAATCACTCCATTGCCTTACTCGGAGAAACTGAGGATAACCTACCTAAGGGTAAAAGTGCGCCTCGTACGAATGGTACCCTTAACGGACACCCTGTTGAAGTCATCCTAGATGGTGGATGTACATCTTATATCATCAGTCTTAAAATGGCAAAAGAGATTGGTATCCGAGATGTCGAGCCATGCAATCACTCTGTCATGTTTGGTGATGGAAAGCACTATGATCCCATAGGGATAGCAAAGAATATTCGACTCCAAGTTGGTGATTCTGAAGCCGTTTTAATCAATGCCATGTGCTTTGACGTTGGTGATAAATACGGCTTTATTGTTGGTCGTGAAGGACTGCACGCCCTTAGAATCGGTACAGATTGGTCGTCACATTTCTGGTACATCAAGAATGACATGGGTACCGTACCTCTCAGTGTACATTACACTAAGAATGTGTCTAGAACCAACTTGAATTCAGATGATGAAGAATATCCCGATGATGATGATCTTGCGACTGACAATGATTATAATGAAGATTATATCGATCAAGATGATAACGAAGAAGGATATCTTATCGTCGAAGCATCCGATGATGAAGAGTGTCTAGAAGCTGAAGGCATTGATAAAAATTCCAATGGTGAAGATAATAGACTCGGTGGGCTTATTGACCGTATCGCCCTTTATGAAAACATTGATGACATTACCAAGGTCAAACTTATCCAACTGATTAACGAGTATAAGGACTGTTTTGGAACAGGCTATGAACATCTTTCCCAAACGAACCTTCTTAAATTTCATGTCGATACGGGAAATGCCAAACCCATTTATAAGCGACCGTACGCTTTCCTCTCTTTATCCGAAAAACAAATGCTCAAGAAGGACCTTGAACTTATGGTACAACAAGGAATCCTTATACCAAACACCCACGTCCCAGGTAATTCGTCTCAATCAGGCTGGTCATTCCCTTGCCGCTACGTGCCCAAAAAGACAGGTGATAAGAGACTAGTGATAAATTTTCGAGAACTAAATGCTGTTACGGTTAGAGACACTTGGCCTTTGCCTAACGTAATAGACGTTCTTGAAAGTCTTGCAGGTGCACACTGGTTCGGTATCTTGGATCTCCTAAAGGCTTTCCAGCAAATAGCTGTAGAAGAAGATTCTATACAAAAGCTCACAATCGCTACTCCTTGGGGAAATTACTCCTATCGATGCATGCCTTTTGGTGTTATCAATGGACCGTCTAGTTTCAGCCGTTGCGTATATCTCGCAATCCAACCATTTCTAGACGTATTCGCTACCAACTACTTGGACGATGTGACATTATACTCCAAATCTGAAGAAGATCACCTAGAACATATCAAATTGTTCCTCGAACGTATGCGTGAAGTCAACCTGAAACTTAATGCAGACAAGTGTGACTTTTTCCAGACATCAGTAACCTTACTTGGCTTTGAGGTTTCTCGTCGTGGTATCTCTCCTTCCCTATCCAAAATGGACAAGATAAGGAATTTTCCCCGCCCTCAAAATGAATCTGCTGTAAGAGGATTTGTCAACCTTTGCGGATTCTATAGAAGACACATACCTGGTTTTGCAGATATTGCAGCACCTATGAATAATTTACTCAAAAAAGAAATCCTTTCATCTGGAATAACGATTGCGAATCCTCATTCAATGGGTTGAAGGAAGCACTGATCAATGCCGCTACGTTGGTCATACCAGATCAAAACACTCAGTACCGATTATATTGCGATGCTTCTGAGGTTGGCATTGGTGCATGTTTAGCAACCATTGACGAAAATAACGAGGAAAGGCCTGTTCTTTTCCTATCTCGCAAACTACAACCTGCGGAAACGAGGTACCCCACTGTCGAAAAGGAACTACTAGCTGTCATTTATGCCTTTAAAAAGTTGCGCAAGTACTTGTTGGATCGTAAATTCATACTCTTCTGCGATAACTCGGCTGTCTGTTACCTTTTCAAAAAAAATGAACCATCCCAAAGACTACAAAGATGGATCATGTGCACACAAGAATTCTCGTTTGTTGTCAAGCATCTCCCATCGAACAAGAATAGTGTCGCAGACGCATTATCTAGGTTTCCTCCTCGAGAACATGAAGGTTCAGAAGATGGCGAAGACCATATAGATGCTCTTTTTGATCACTTGATGATTGAAGAACAATATAAGCCTGTAAACTTTGAAAATTGGCTTCAAGACTTAACACATTACTTCCTCTTCCCAGGAAATACTGGTACCACCCCCGCTACCAAAAGAACATCCTTGAAATATCACTTTGAAAATGATAACCTCTACCGAAGAGTGGGTCAGAGAATTGTTTTGGTACCCCCTATTCATGCCCGACAATCTATACTACATGAAGTCCACGAAGGACATGGTCATTTTGGTATTCACGCATCATGGGCAAGATTGTACAAGGACTACTGGTGGCCCAACTGCTATCAAGACTTAAGAAAACACATCAAAACATGCAAAGAATGTCAATTATTCTCCCACCCAATTACAAACGAACCTTTACAAAGGGTCCCTATCCATTACATGTTTGAACAATTTGCCTTAGATTTTGTTGGTCCCTTACCAAAAACTTCGAATGGTAATATGTATATATTAGTTGCTGTTGAAGCCTTTTCCAGATGGCCCGTGGCACTCGCCACTACCAACACTGAGGCCAAAACCGTGTCTAGCTTCCTATACAAACACATATTTTGTATGTTCGGTCCTCCCACTCATATTCTTACGGATAATGGTGCTTCGTTCGATAACGAAATCGTAGATAATTTCATCAATCTGGTCAATACTCATCACAAGTTCACTGCCCCATATCGCCCTTCTACCAATGGTCAAAACGAACAAATGAACGGTAACCTGATGCGTGCTTTGAAGAAATTGTGCATTGACAACCCCAATGACTGGGATGATCACTTGGATGCCGTATTATATGCTTACCGAACTAAGGCTCATTCCGTACTCAAGATATCACCCTTTGAGTTTATGTTTGGACTGTCACCACTCTCCGCTCGCCAAGATCCATTACAGATGATGGGACGCGCTATGGGAATGGAAAGGTTGACTGAGATATCTGATCGAAACAACCAAATTCAAGATTACAATGCCATGAAAGGCGAATATGACTTGCAACCCAGGTTTCGAAGGAAGTTCTTCCCTCCCGGAACTAAGGTCATCCGTGTGAGACACAACAAGTTTTCGAAAATGGACACCAATTTCAAACCCGAAGTTTTTACAGTAACAGCATCGTTCAATAACGGTACATGCCAACTTGCGGACGGTGTAGGTCGATTGCTCAAAAGACGTGTCAATATTAGCTCTTTGAGACAAATCCACCAACGTGGTTAATTTGTCTGAGGGGAGCATGATTTGTGATGACCTGAATATTGAACTTTTGCAATCTGCACCTTTATTTTGAGATTCTGTTGTATACACAGCATTATTCATCCCTTCTTACACTAGTTATGCCTTAAAAGAGCAAGTATTAATATCATGTATAAATATATCTTTCAATCACAGTTTTATCCGCAGCTTCGATGGATGTCTTCTATCTTAGTTTAAACATGTTAAAGATCAGACCATCACATAATCACAAATTGACTTCTGCATCAATACCAATGGTAGACGAGGTCTGTGCCCTGATCATGTACCCAGTTCTTGTGTACCTTAATCCATTCAACCGATTAGCTAGTGTATACACACTCAGTCCCAAATTAAGGATAATCAATTATCATACAAACAGTATAAATACAATACAAAATATAACCTTTAATAAAGAAGACTTCTTTTGGCCGTTTTGGTTCTAATCGACTTATTGATTTGACCATTTTATTAGTGATTATATCACATTTTTTTCGATTAAGAACGTATATTTATCTCTACTTTATACTACCTACCTTACTATGTCTTCTCCTACTTCTGATTCTCCCATGGATACTTGTCAAGACTATCCTGTCTCTTCTTCTGGTTTTTCTCGTACGGCTCTCCCAGCCACTTACTTGGAAACTCTCCAGCAAGCAGTCAAGGATCTGACAATTGAACTTGTCATCTTGGGAACTAAGGTTGCTAATCCTCCTGAGGGTTGTGATATCACTGTTTTGCGTTCAGATCTTGTTGCTCGTACTAGAGATCTTGACCTGATCAAGCAAGCTTTGGTAAAGGTTCAAGGCCCTGCTATTACTACTCTGTCTTCTTGGCCCTCTGCTCCTTCTTCTGTTCCTGTCTGCCCACCTAATTTACCCATTTTTCAATGGACAGGTGTGGTTCATGACCACCAAGCACCCATCTTTTTTGATGTTACGGCTTGCCTCGTCCGCTTTGAGGATGTTCTCTTTGCCAATGGTCTCAATCTTGATGATCATTATCGTCGCCTAATCCCACAACAATTACCAAACATTGTTAGGAAATGGTACGAACAGTTTGTTGCGGTTCATCCTATACAAAGTCCAACTTGGTGCGACTTTAAGGAGGCCATCACTCTTCGCTTTGGTCGTTCGACTGAACAAGATCGTGCTGACTGCGCACTCAAACTCGTCAACATCTCTATGAATCACGGTGAATCTTTTGCTGCCTTTGTCGATAGATTCCGCGATTTACGTCGTCGCTCTGCTGACCAGAGTTTGCCTGTTGCTGTACTCATTGACAAATTCTTCAAGGCCATGCCTGGAGCTCTCCGTGAGCGTGTTTCCCTTGCCCGTGCTACTTTGCCTGCTGAAAAACGCTTGAGCATTGATCACTTGATGCAAATGGCTCTCGACATTTCCAAGGACTTGCATGAGATGTCGTTCATGGGTAACAAACCTTCCTCTGGCTCTTCTGGCTCCTCTCCTTCTGTTTCTGTCATGTCTTCTAAACACGCTGTTAAGTCAGGAAAGATCACAAAGAAAGTCTTACCTACCAGCAGTGGCAAGTACTGTGAATTACATAAGGTCACCACTCATCAGACGAGTGAATGTAAAGCTTTGTCGTCAATCTCAGCCTCCTTGGCAAGCAAGCCTAGTTCTTCTTCTGTCGCTGTTACTGGTTTTTCCAAACCAAAAGGTGAAAAAGAAAAGACTTGTTTCCGCTGCGGGGCCCCCAACTGGTCCAAGAACCATGTGTGCAACTCCGCTGTACCATCTTCGAACCCTAGGTTTGCAATGATGAAAGCTATCGAGTCTGCTTCTTCGAATTTATCTTCAACAGATGATTCATTACTTGACACTTCCTCTTTGGCTGTGTACCCTCGCTCCGAGTTTGTCGCTGGCTCTTCAGCTGGTTTACCTGTTTCTTCTTCCTCCGCCGCTACATCAGCGATCGCTGATCCTATGGCCACCACTTCTCTTACTTCCGCTCCTGTTGCTCCTCTTTCTTCTGCTGAAGAAATGGAACTTGACGAGTGCTTGGCTACTGCTGCCCAAGATTGTAAGTACACAAAATTTTCTAAATTAACAGAGCAACGGTCTAACGCTCTACTTATTCCTATTGTTATAGAACATCATGCAGTTTATGCCATGGTTGACAGTGGAGCAACACTTAGTGTCATTCATCCCGAACTCTTTGCCTTGCTTGGTAAGCCTTCTTTGCCTTCTAGTGGTATTGTTCTTCTTGGTGATGCTAGTTGTAGTACTCCCAGTCTAGGAAAAAGAAATTTAGAACTTTTGTACAATAAACGATTTGTAACTCATACTTTCGAGATTTTTAATACATCTTCTATCAAAGATAATGTACCAGTCGTTATTGGAATAGACTTAATGCCTCGCTTAGGTTTATCTGTGCATGGTTTAGTTACTTCATGGTTTGACACCACTGGTCCTACATTACCTTCGCCTATCGATCCTGAACAGGTGAAAAATGAAGCCAATGATAGTCCAGTTGGTACACCATCTGAACGTGAAGCCTTGATGAAGACTTTACAACCTTTACTTGATGCCAATGCTAGCATTGATTTGAAGGCTACTTACTGCAGTTTGCCCAACGCAATTGTAGACCTTGAAACAAAACCTGGAATGAGTGCATTTAAGAAACCTTATCCAGTACCTTATGCGTACAAAGATGCAGTACTTGAACAATTCCGAGTTTGGCTTGAAGAAGGAGTTATCGAACGCTCTTTTGGTCACACGGATTTTAACGTACCAATTTTATGTGTTGCAAAGAAGGACGCTGATGGTGTCTATTCTATGAAAAAGCCTCGAGTTGTGGCTGATGTTCGTCAATTGAACAATATCCTTATCAGTAACGATGTGTTTCAACTTCCGTTGATTTCGGATATTCATCAAAGTATGGGTAATGCTACTATTATCTCTACGATTGACATTCGCTCTTGCTTCACTTCTTTTCTGGTTAATCCTAACCATCAACATAAGCTTAGCTTTATGTGCCCTTTTACCAATTTACGTTATCATTTTCGTAAGATGTGCTTTGGCATTACATTTATGAGTGGTTTTGTGCAGAATGTGTTGCAGAACTATTTCCATGACTTGCCTTTCGTTACCATTTATGTTGATGATATTACAGTGGCTACTTCAGACACTCTTGAACATCATTTCACTTGCCTTGGATTAGTTATCCAACGCCTCACTGATGCTAATCTCCAGATAAACGCATCAAAACTCGTTATTGCCATGAACTCAGTCAATCTTCTTGGTTGGACTATTCGTAATGGTCAGCTTTTACCAGATTATCGCAAGATATCTGCTACGTCCACTTGGGATGAAATCCCTGCTACTGGAAAAAAGCTTGCTTCGTACTTGGGCTTCTTGAACTATTTTCGTGGTTCTATTGCCAATTATGCTACTCTGGCTGCTCCTCTTGATGATCTTCGTTGTGAAAAGTCATTAACTGGTTTGTGGACAGAGAAACACACTGTTGCTTTTCGCCAGTTGAAAGCTGCTCTTGCTTCTGCAGTCGTCCTCTCGCCTTATGATCCTAGATATCGTCTTCACGTTGCCACTGACGCTTCTAAGACTGGTATTGGTGGTGTAGTCTACTACATCAAAGAAAACAAGGTGTATTATGTTGGCATGGCTAGCCGTAAGCTCAATCCCACTGAACAACGATATAGTACTACTAGACGTGAATTGCTTGGATTTTTATTTGTATGTACACGTTTTCATAAACTGTTGTATGGTATTAAATTCACTGCTCATGTTGATCATCGTTCGCTTGTATTTTTGAAAAGTCAAGCTGTACCTAATGCCATGATGTTGAACTACTACGATGCAATTTTTAGTTATGATTTTGATATCGTTCACATACCTGGCATCACCAACTGTTTGCCTGACGCACTCAGTCGCTTGTATGAGTCTGACTTGCTCACCGAGGAGGAGGGTGATCACTCGTACACGAGCTCAAATAACCAACATAACCATGTTGACAAAACAAAGCATCGTACTTTCTCTAGAACAGAAAAGAAAAAGAACAAACAGAAAAAGTTGCACTCTGTTTCTAAACGCGCATCCTTACATGCTCCCAAAACAAGTCACCAAGAAATGAATTATAATTATTCTGCATTTCCAACTAAACCTGCTAAGCCAGTAAAAGATGATGATTCCGTACCACAATCAGCTCTGATTTCGCGTGCATTACAATACACTGAATACATGACGCCTCCCAAAACAGACAGAATGTCTATCATCGAAAGCACACATCTACTGTTGGGACACACAGGAATTAATTCCATCGAAAAGGCTATCCATGCAGATAAATTGCACTGGACCAACTTGCGTTCGGACATTGAAAGAGTTGTAAAGAATTGCAATGCATGTCAAGCACACACTATCCATCGTGTAGGTTACCATCCACCTAGGCATGTATTACCAGATGGTGTATTCGATCATATTTGCATTGATCTGGGTACATTCAATGTAACATCTTCTCGAGGAAATAACTTCCTTCTCTTAGTCGTAGACATGTTTTCACGCTTCGTAATTCTACGAGCAATCCCTGACAAAAGTGCGTATACTATTGCACGCGAATTGTTGTCCATTTGGACGCTCTTTGGCTTTAGTCGCATTGTAAACCATGACCGGGGTAGTGAATTCACGAACGAGATTATTTCGCAACTTGTAGAGATGACTGGCATTGACCGACGCTTGTCATTACCTTACAATCCTGTAGGAAACTCCGTCTGTGAAAGATATATGGGTGTTTGCAAACAGTCCATTATCAAAGCCATTGCTGCAGATGCAAATGACCCTGAGTCATGGGATCTCTATGTGGATTTCGTGCAATATGGAGTCAATGTACAGTACAAACATTTGCATAAATCTCGCGCATTTACTGCCATGTTCTATAGACAACCCAATCATTTGGCTTACTATACCAAAGATAAACCATCTTTGACATTTGAAAGAAATGATCACAAGCGCATTAATGAACAATTAAAGTATGTGAAAGAAACTGTAGTCCCTTCACTGCATAAACACATCAAGGATCAACAAGCTTTAGATCATAAGAAATATCTTAAATCGCACAACATACTTGATGACAAGTATCCAATTCATTCTAAAGTAATGATTGTTAATGTCAATCGTACTTCAAAGATGCACCCTAGATATATTGGACCCTTTATTGTGAAAGGCTGGTCTCGTAGTGGTGCATACATCCTCGAAGATTTAACAGGTGCTCTATTATCTAGAGACGTACCTACACATCAGATCAAATTGATCCAAGCGGGTGACACACGATCCCAAAATGAATTAGATCAGAGGCATTACGAAGTACAAGCAATTGTTAACCATCGTGGTAGTGGTGACAATGTTGAATACTATGTGCATTGGCGTGGTTATGATGACCAAGAACGCTATAATACATGGGAAAGAGTCGAAGCATTTGACTCTCTTAAACCCATTCATGATTACTGGGCTAGAAGAAACGCAACCCAAGCAGTCAAAGAAAATACTCGCTTACCAGATACAGTCAACAAGCGTAATATATCTGTTCGTAATAGACACCATTACAACAAATCTAAGGCCCAACGTCGTGGTCAAGTTACAAGATCTCAACGATCATAACAGTCTTTTTTTGCCTATACATTTATTTTTCTCCCACTGGGTTTTTACAAAAGGTTTTTTTATTGACTTACATGAACGATCTTATTATCCATAACAAACTAAAGTTACAGTTTATGTATAAGCGATTAAGTACTTGAATACTCAACAAAACTTGAAACGAATATACTATGCAAACGCTAATGCAAACTTACTCAAGTTTATGCGATGGTCTCATCTGGTGGGGGGCAATGTTGTATACACAGCATTATTCATCCCTTCTTACACTAGTTATGCCTTAAAAGAGCAAGTATTAATATCATGTATAAATATATCTTTCAATCACAGTTTTATCCGCAGCTTCGATGGATGTCTTCTATCTTAGTTTAAACATGTTAAAGATCAGACCATCACATAATCACAAATTGACATCTGCATCAATACCAATGGTAGACGAGGTCTGTGCCCTGATCATGTACCCAGTTCTTGTGTACCTTAATCCATTCAACCGATTAGCTAGTGTATACACACTCAGTCCCAAATTAAGGATAATCAATTATCATACAAACAGTATAAATACAATACAAAATATAACCTTTAATAAAGAAGACTTCTTTTGGCCGTTTTGGTTCTAATCGACTTATTGATTTGACCATTTTATTAGTGATTATATCACAGATTCATTATTTTGTCATTATATAAATTTACGTGTAACCAAGAGTGTAATTCTTAATTACAACTCTTTCATTCACTTTCATTTCTCCCCATTTTTCTCTAAAACTCCTAAAAAACACACATACAACCTCAAGACTACTTTTATAATTATCACTTTTATTACCAGCATCACTTGGTTAGTTTTAATTATAATTTTCAATCATTAGTTACAAACTTATTAACAAACAAATAAAGTTGGTATTATTCTTTTAGTTAAAACAACAGTCCACAAATTAATATAAAGTAAGCACTGTATAATGACAGTAAATAACGGTAATTGGGATAATATGGATATTTACAAATAAAAAAACCATAATTGTACCTTTTAGGTAACAAGGAGCTGTCAAGGTGTTAAGTAATCAATAATCAGTAATCATAATTAGTCAATAAATCAGGTAGTATAAAAGACAACCTGGAAAAGATATATTTTAGAACAATCAAATTATTTTGTAATAAAGAAGTACTGAACAGTCTCACTGTATTTCTTTGTTTTCTTTATTGTTCTATTCTATTTTCATTCACAACCCAAACATCACATTTTTTACAGTGAATTCTGTTGCTACTATGTCCAACTTTGACTCTAACACTCCTGCTTCTTCCTCTCTCTCCTCTATGGATCTTTCCCTTGATAATGCCATGGAAGAAGTTCCAGAAAACACTATCTCTGATGTTGCTCTCAATTTAAATGAAGAATCTACCTCTGTTCATCTCTTGGATACTGCTAAGGAAAATCTGGATCGTTTGCGTTCTGGTTTTAAGGTTGCCTATGGCCACTATTTGTCGTGTCAAAAAATTCATCCTGGTGCTGAGAACACTCGTATTGCTTATCTCTCATACAAGGAAGCTGAAACTCTTTTCAAAGAAGCTGAAGAAGCCTACAAAGTCTTCTATGCTATGGAAAACCCGGTCAAGATGGAAAACAAGAGCACTTTGGTTCCTTCTGGACTGCCTTATCTTCAACTAAAAACGGATACTGACATTCCAAAAAAGCATATGGAGGTCTTTGACTCGGTGTATGATTTTTGCACTCAATTCAAGACCATTCTTGAGGCACATTCTCTCAACATGGATGATCACTGGGAACGTCTTTTGCCAATGTGTCTCAACAAGGAGGAGAAATCCTGGTTTGAAGAAAAATTGAAGAACAAATGTTTCTCTTGGTCTGAGGCTGAAGGAATGATACTGGATCACTATGACACTCCCTACAGAAAATTTTTGTTAATGTTTAAGGTATGGACCATGAAGCAAGGTCCCAATGAATCTACTCGTCTCTTTGCTGCCAAGTTTCAAACCCTCAGAAGACAGGCAGGTTTGCAAGATGGTCTCTCCTTGGTTTTGACGTTCTGGGCTGCCCTCCGTGAATCTGTTCGAAATGTTGCGTCTGTGGCTGTTTCTTCTCAGTACGGTACTAAGTTACCAAGTAAAGTCGAAGATATAATCGGCTTGGTACTTGCATCAACCAATGACACTGATGTATTCTCTTCCTCTTGGAGTTCTAGTCCTCCTTTGTTTAAGGGAAATGATGGTTATAAGCATGTCGAACGTACACGTAAACGTAGTGCACCATCAAGAGCTGGTAAAGACACTTGGTCTAGCAAAACTGTTTCTTCTTTCTCTTCTGCTCCTCATAAGAAGCCTTGCACGTATTGTAGTAAACCATGGTATCATGGTCATCGTTGCGAAGAATTCATGGAGGCAAAAGGTAATAAAAAGCAAAAAATATCAAGAATGGCGGTTCGTGGTAATGGTTCTCCTTACGAGACAAATGGGACTGCTTCTTCGGAAGATGAAGATAATGATATGATGATGGCACGCTTGGCCCTTGATTGTAAGTCAGAAAATAAAGACATCGTTAAAAGGGATTTTAAGAACGTTAGTGCTAACATTACTTTTCCCATTCTTGTCAATAATTCTATTAGAACAAAATCTTTGCTCGACTGCGGTGCGACCTTCTCTTCTGTGGACAAGCAATTTTGTTTAGAAAATAAAATAAACATTCATTATATCACACATATAAATAAAGACTTGGTTAATAAGGATAACATGCATAAGTACCTTATAAGACTTGCTGATAATAACTCATATGTAAAAAGAATTGGTACATGTATTCTGAGTGTCAGTTGTAACCAAAAGACCATAAAGCATCAATTTGAAGTCATGAATCTCACTAATACTAATGACTATACAATGAGCATTGGTACAGATTGTATGCACTCTTTAGCTATGGGAATTTATGGATTACCTGTCAAATATGATGACAGCGACACGAGTGAAGAATTAAGAGAAGCTGATAGACGCTTCAGTATTGAGTCGACTTTTTTTTTCCGAATAGCACGAGACTTTGTATACAGATAGACAATGCTAAAATCTTATTGTACAGTTTTTAGCAAATCAATTTGCGAGTACTTCCAGAAAAGTAATTGGCTCTCAAAGTTAGGGTGTACCTAGAAACTTCAATCTCCGATACATGTAATCTATTTATCCTGTACTTACCCTATCACAACACAGATGTCACTACCTTTTGGAATATTTTCCCGGTAATATCATTGGCTAGAGAGTAGTTTATTGTCACGTGACCCATATTAGTGCACACAAAGGTTAAGAAGATATTTACTGAACAGAGTAAAGTTTGGACGCTGGTCTAGTGGTATAAATTTGCTGCTCATTAGAAAAGGTCATGGGTTTGACTCCCATTGGTAAACTATTTTTGTCTACACATGCGACACTAATTTTTGCTGGTTTATTCAGCATATATATATAATTTTCATCCAATAAATACCACAAACGAGAGGTTTTTTCTTCTTTCCTTTTCTTTACGTACAAATAACTTATCAATATTCGACCGAGAAGAAAAAGTATAGATACTACAGCATTTTATAGCAACTGAAAAAGATAACATTTCTTTGGGAAATAAAAGCCTATACAAGTCTAAAACCTCAAATTTGAAGGAATATAATTTGGGGCTTTTGTGTCTCAGGACTTTCATCTTCTCAGGCTCATGCTTGCTATTTTCAATAAGTTTTTCAGAATCGTTCTTGATAAACTTTTCGTTATCGCCTGGCCTTTTTGCTTCAACGATCAATAGCTTGACTCCACTTTTTTTTTGTTGATATTCAATAGTCATGTCAGCTTTTTTCATACTTGATTTCTTTAGCTTGTCCTTTTAATAGTAGCTGCGAGCTCTGTTCAATAGTTATCGATTTCGCAATTGAATAGAAGCTTGAAAACCAGTTCACTACTTACCCTTCTACTGTAAACATATTTTTATTCAGGCTCTTAAGCGGTATTACTGTATTTATAGTCTTAAGCACAAAGTGATTGAAAAATCCATCTTCTTAGGCAAAAATCAGTTTGTCATGGTATACAGCGTATTGGGGTAAATGGTATAAAGGAACAAACAAAGACTTTCAGTGGCATTGCTTTGTTGCGAAAAGATATCAATCTCTTCCTTTTTTCTGATCAACATTGTTGTGAGATGAAGAGAGAGTAGATATTCAATAAGAGAAAAGGTAAGAACACAAAGTCCGTTAGAACTTGTATAGGTTTTTATTTCTCCAAGAAATGTTATCTTTCAATTGCTATAAAATGTCAAGGTATTTATACTTTTTCTTCTCGGTCAAACTATTGTTTTGGGTTAGCTTCTTGACTACGGATTGATTTGTTAGATCAGGAGCAATTAAGAGAAATGCCTTTAGAGGAAGTTGTCAGCTCAGCCAATAGTACATGATCTGACCTGAACTTAAATAAACTATTACATATTTGTCAAATGCCAATACTAATGTATTTGTCAGCTCTAACTGTCACTTTATGAGGGCCATTAATAATAACAGAGTCACTAGGTTCATAATCTCTGTCTATGAGGATGGTGTAGTACTTCTAGTAGAATGAGTGAATGTCAGTGACTATAGATCCATTGCAATTGCCATAGATGTGATCTGGTTTTTTGCCATGATCATCATTTATTGATCTATGCATATGAATTCATATATGTTCACAACACTCTCGTTTGTGGTATTTATTGGATGAAAATTATATATATATGCTGAATAAACCAGCAAAAATTAGTGTCGCATGTGTAGACAAAAATAGTTTACCAATGGGAGTCAAACCCATGACCTTTTCTAATGAGCAGCAAATTTATACCACTAGACCAGCGTCCAAACTTTACTCTGTTCAGTAAATATCTTCTTAACCTTTGTGTGCACTAATATGGGTCACGTGACAATAAACTACTCTCTAGCCAATGATATTACCGGGAAAATATTCCAAAAGGTAGTGACATCTGTGTTGTGATAGGGTAAGTACAGGATAAATAGATTACATGTATCGGAGATTGAAGTTTCTAGGTACACCCTAACTTTGAGAGCCAATTACTTTTCTGGAAGTACTCGCAAAATGATTTGGTGAAAATCTTACTATAGAAGGCTAGTATTCTCTATCTATATATCGGTTCTCATCCTATTCGCAATAACAAAGTCGGTGCTGTATTAGTAAAGTCAAACAACTAATCCGCCATAGTATCAGGAGAGCGCTGTTTAGGACAAGGAGACGAAAAGTGACCCTTATCGTCGCAGTAAAGACAGAGATTGTTATTAGTTCGATGTTGTCGCTCTTCAGCAGACAAAGAGCGGCCAGCAACACGAGACACGACACTAAGATCCATTGGGACCGGGGCAGGAGAGGCAGGAGAAGACAAAGAAGCAGGGCGAGAAAAACGGGGAACAAGACTTTTTTCTCTTTGTCGGTCTGACAATCGGTTATCGATATCAATGCCAGCTTTGGTGAGGTTGTCCAAATTATCAATAAATCACGACGAGCCAGTTCATCCTTGACGATATGTTTGAGATCTAACTTGAACCGAGATACCAAGGCGGCGTTATTCCAATCGACCAGAAGAGAGAGGCGACGAGGTTCAGTAGCATAAGCTACAACAGAGCCAATGTGCTTGAGAGCACGCAATTCATTCTCGACCGAACCAATGGGATTTGACTCCCCAAAGGCATCCATCAGTGTTTTACGAAACAAAACAAAATCGCAAAGAATGGGGGGTTTACCAGTACCGGAAACCAAACCGTGGAGATGGGATTGAATGTAGGCGAGGGCATTACCTTGTAAACAACCAAGGGCAAAAAAAACCTTAGCCTCATTATGGTGAAACCAAACTGGGTTGGCCAAAAAGACAACGGAGAGTTGCATGAAGAAGGACTTTATTTGTTTGACAGAGCCAGAAAAAGGAGTAGGAGGAATCTTAATAGAAGGGCTTGTCTGTGATTGGTTTGATTTACATATTGGAGCATTTCGGTACCCAGATTTTTGACTAGTTGATGAGTCTCATCCTTAGTAGCAACAGATTCCTTAAGAGACGCGAGTTCAGCGTTAAGAGAAGAGACCTGGGACAACAAAGACTTGATCACGTGATCTTCAGAGGACATAAGAGACCGGTAAGTGAAAAACAGGGAAAAAAGAGATGTTTGGCTTAATGGTTAATAAGGCAAGGTAACCGTTAAGACCTGAATTCAATTCTTGCAAAGGGACAGTAAATATGGATCGAGATTTCAGAATCTGTAGCACCAACAGAAAAGTTTTTTGGTCAGATATTATGTCACGAACGGAGCCCCAAATGATACTTACAGAAATTGATCCAAAAAGAATGATAATTTATTTTTGCAAGAAAAGATAAACAAAATACAGTGGTTACATTAAGTGTCCCATAAAACCTGTTTTTTTACCCTTCTCTACAAAAACTCCGTCGATCCTTCTGAAACTTGGCACATAGATTAATTAGACATTGACAATAATAATCACACTGCTAATTACTCCTAAATGCATCCAATAACAGCGCTTCATTTTCAAAAGAGAGAAAATTTGTGTTTCACCATAATTTATTCTTTATTTGAAATGCTCAAAATTTTGTATAACCGCCCTTTGCATTGATGACTGCTTCTATACGTTGAGGCATGCTGCTATAGTATGCCTCCATGTCACCTTTGCAAAATTTGTACTATTCTTTTTCGACCCTTGACCACAATTCGTCCAGATTTTTTGGTTTTGTATCATATCCGGCTAGCCTGCACTTTAACTGTTTCCAAAGATGCTCTATTGGGTTCAAGTCGGGCCTGTTAGGTGGCCAGTCAGCAATAAAGTGGGCTTTGTAGACTTTAAGCCAAGAAATGGTAGCCTTTGCTTTGTGTTTTGGGTCGTTGTCTTGTTGAAATATAGTTTTTGGTGGGTCCATACTATAATACTCCAATGTATCTAGGTATGACGACCCTAGAATTTCCAAATAGCAATCGGTATCCATTGTCTTTTGAAGCACTCGAGAGGCATATCCTACTCCGGAAGATGTCATGCACCCCCACATCATCAGAGAGCCACCTCCATGCTTGAGCAATAGCTTGTAGTTATGGGGCCTCGCTTTAAACCCTTGCTGTAACCAAGTGTATGTTGCACCATCTGATCCCCAAAGATTGATCTTTGTCTCGTCGGTAAAAACGACACTCTTCCACTCATTTGCGGACCAGTTACAATATTTTAAGGCCCATTTGTATCTCTTCGAAAGGTGAGAAACTCTCAGAAAAATTTTCTTCTGCTTGAGCTTTGAGTATAATTCTACCCTTTTCATCAGAGAGACTGTCCCACTATACGCCAAAGCAATACCCTGTCCAGACAACCAAGTTTGGACTTCTTTGACATTCTTCAATGCTCCAGTTCGGACTTTCATTCGTAGTAAACAAGCCGTAAGATGACCTACTCTTGATGGTCTACCGGTACCAGTGCAAGTTTTTATTTCTGGCAACTCTTTTCTAATACGAGAAACTGTTGATTTGGCAATACCTGTTAGTTTTGAGAACTGACGAATCGATTTGCCAGATATTGAGTCGATTTTTTTCTTGCGAATACGATGAAACTTTGTATACATATAGAAAAAGCCCATATCTTATAATACAGTTTTCAGCAAACCATTTTGCGAGTACTTCCCTATAATACAATAAAAGAAGGAGAGCGATAGCGGCAGGAGCATGGTGGATTGGTAAAATGCGTGTGTTAGGAAAAGGGAGGATCCGAGTTCGAGTCCTGACAAGGACGAGAACTATAAAGGAGAAACACTAGAGACACACCAAAAATTGAAAAAAGTAAAAAATGTTGAAAAAGTAACAATTTAAAACCCAACAAAAAATCAAACACAACAAAATATTTTGTACCAAAATATTTTGTAAGAAGGGAGAACAGGATAAGGGAATAAGAAGAAAAGACAACCAAGACCAAAGATAGGGTCAGGGTCAGGGTCAGGGTCAGGTCAGGTCAGGGTCAGGGT